>NC_056744.1:343670456-343882956 GCF_019279795.1 Protopterus annectens
GGCAGGACAACCCATATGTTATGACTGCAGATGCATACCTATCGGACATCTACATTTATGGTAGGTACAAAACTGTACTTTCTTCGTCTTTCACTGTTGCAGTCATTACATTTGGGTAATCCTGCTGGCAGGTTGCCCTCAGTCAGCCTGAATTCCAAAGTCTTGGGTCCTGCGTTGGCTGTCGTCCTTCCCTGATGTCAGGTCATCAGGGGTATAAAAGAAGCAGCCAATGCCATTTTCTTTAGTATTTCTTGCCGTGCAGTGCCCGAAGCAGAAGCAGTTTACAAGAGTCGTCGGCCGACTCCTGAGATTTTCGAGTTCGAATTTCAGATCCGAAGTCTTCTATAAAGCAAAGTACCCCTTTGAGGAAACATTTTTCTTGCCCCAGAACCGATGTCAGAAAAAGTTAATAATTGTATTTCTTGTGGAAAGCAAATACCTCATAAGGACTTTCATTCTTACTGTATTCCTTGCCTAGGCTCCGATCATAACTTTCTGTGTTGTCGGTTTTGTGCTAGAGTTAACCAACGCACTAGTAAACGTCAGTATGATTTTGCTTTGAACTACTTTGGGCACAGTTATAGTTATCCAGAAATGTCGTCGGAAAGCCATCCGACTACCGGAGTTCACAAAAAACGCAAAGAAAAAGAAAGACACCGAGGCCCAAAACCGATGACGAAGCTTCTCCTAAGCCAGTCGCCGGTTCTCAGTGAGGTGCTTTCGCAGCCTCTGACGACCGCTATTTTAGAGTCGCAGGCCGCTACCGACTCCCACACGGAGTTGGCCATGCTGCTGGAAACTCAAGGTACTGAAGCTTCGGACGCTAATCCTTCAGATGGGTCCGGAGCCGCTGAGCAGGCACTGGCTTCTGAGCATGTATTCAGACCCAAACATCTATACATTAAACCAACTTCAAAGGCAAAGACTAAAGCTCCTTCAAAGGCAAAGAAGCAAACTCAAGAGCCACGTGGACAGGTCTCCATGCCCAAAAAAACAGATGCTCAAAATGGCCGAAGACTTGATTACGGGTTCCCATCCCCCTCCTGATAAGAGGCCTAGGCAAGAGACTGACTATGAATCTTCATATCAGGTTTCCATTTCTTCTGATCCCTCTTCTGATCAGGAATATTCTTTCCCCCCCCTATGAGGATTCTGATGCTGAAGAATACATTCCTTCAGCTTCTCCTCCTGAGGACTATTCCTTTGGGGAAACCTTGCATACCATGAGGGAGCATTTCCACTGGGAGAGCCAAGATTTTTCAGAATCTAAAAAGAGGCTCAGGGATTTCTTGTTACTACCTCAACACAATCCACTAGCCATCTCTCCTGTGTTAGACATTGTAGATGATGTGTTTTCGGAGTCTAGCCTTACCCCTGACTCCTTGCCTCCAGCTCCTGTTAAGCCTGATGGATATTACAGGGTTTCTGACTCACATAAATTCCTTTTTAAAAATGCTGCTGCAGACCCAGCAACCATTTCTCAGGGTCCCAAGGGAGTTGAGGCTTCCGCTGAAAAAAACCCTACCCCCTCTGACACAGATTCTAGGGCACTGGATAGATGGGGAAAAAAGGTTTACGCATCTGCTACCTTGGCTATAAGGGCCTTAAACTGTCAGTTTCATATGCTCAAATATCAGCAACATGTCATGGCATTGCTTAAACAGAAAATGTTAAACTCTGAATGTGCAGATAACAAGGAAATGCATAATATATTGCATGCAGCTGAACAAGTTGGAAAGCATACTTTGCAATGTGGTTTTGATTCTTTAGAGACCTCTTGCAGGGCCGCAGTTACAGGTTCTGTAATTAGAAGGCATGCTTGGTTAAAGGAACAAAATCTGCCTGATCATGTTAAAGTTACATTATTAGATGCACCTTTACAGCATGATACTTTGTTTGGTGTTAAGGCAGAAGAGGTGTTAAAGAAAATGGAGGACAAGGCAAAATCTATGCAAACGGTCAAAGATTTCTTACAAGTACAGCCGCCTAGGTTTAGTAGACACTGGCCAACTAAGAATTGGTCCTTTCCTGTGTCAAACAGACCTCAAAGGGGTAGACCCAGATGCCCTAGAGGCAGATCCCAGGCGCAAGGTTCATACAGGTCAAAACAATGGGGTGCTTCTACCTCCAAAAGTGGAGAAGACAAATCACAACCTTACAGGAAACAGTCCCAATGACTTCCCCCTGCCTGCACCAAGCACTTATCTACTGGCAGCACCCTTAGGGGGAAAAATAGCACTTTTTTCTCAAAATTGGCACTTTATAACCCAGGACAAGTGGGTACTAAATATCGTGTCACAAGGCTACAAGTTCCATTTCCATACCCTGCCAAAGGCAAACGGCTGACCAGATCTGCCAAAAAACCAATGGGCAGAGGCACAAAAACAAGGCTCATCCCTCATGGACAATGAGGGCCATTCAACAAGTGCCAGAGCAAGAGCAGGGACAAGGATTTTACTCAAGACTGTTCTTGGTACCCAGAAAGGACAAGGCCAATACTGGACCTATCGATTCTGAACACTTTCCTGTATATATCAAAATTTTGACTTTGCAGCAGCTTCTGCCCATGGGCAAGAACGCTTGGCTTATAACTTTAGACCTAAAAGAGGCATACCTGCTTGTCGCAATCAGACAAATATGCAGAAGATACCGCCAATTCAAGGCTGGCTCAATGCATTACCAATTCTCTGCACTTCCATTTGGCTTATCTACTGCACCCAGGGTCTTTACAAAGTGTCTGGCACCAGTAATTGCATTCTGCAGACTAAGAGGAATACAAATATATCCTTACTTGGAACACTGTCTCATTCAAGCAGAGAACAAGGACATCCTTCTACAGCTTCTGGCATTTGTGAAAAAACTTCAAACATGCCTAAGGGTACACAGGCAACGAAAAGAAATCAAAACTAGTACCCTCTCAAGAGATAATGTTCCTGGGTGCAAGCTTAAATACAACTGCCCAGATGGCTTATCTCACGCCAGACAAGCAAAGACACTGACTACCTATTTCAAAATGTTAGCAACAAAGGCCCAGTTATCTGCAAGAAAAATTCTGCAGGCTTTGGGCTTCATGGCATCCTGCATCCTACTCATTCCATATGCAAGACTGCATATGAGGAAACTTCAATGGTACCTAAAAAGTGTTTGGACTCAACATTGCCACAGCCTGGAAACTATAATTACTCTCATTCCCTGCCTGCAACAGGAGTTACGATGGTGGGCAAAAGCTTGTCACCAAAACAAGGGACAGCCATTCATATTACTCCCAGCCAGGCAGACACTAACAATTGATGCATCAGATTATGCCTGGGGGGCCCACATGGCAGGAAGATGCATTCAGGGAACATGGACCTCAAACCAAATGCATCTACATATCAATCGAAAAGAGATGCTAACTGTTCAAAATGCCCTGACAGCCTTCAAGGACCTCATTCGTCTAGGACAACTACTGATAGACAGACAACACCACGGTCATGTGGTATATAAACAAGCAGGGGGGCACACATTCTTACCCCCTTTGCAGACTAGCCATGACTTTGTGGGACACAGCATTGACTTACCAAGTACATCTGCAGGCATAATTCCTGCCAGGAAGGAAAAATACTCTGGCAGACGAACTAAGCAGAAACCTCATGGATCCCCACGAGTGGCAGCTGGATCCGCAAGTCTTCAGCATGATAACAAGGAAATGGGGATGCCCGGACATAGATCTATTTGCCTCCCCTCACAACTGCCAACTAAAGAGATTCTGCACAAGGATTTATCACAGACAAGCATGGAAAGTGGACGCCCTATCCTTCAGCTGGAAAAACCTATCAGTATATGCCTTTCCCCCTCTGCCTCTCCTCCCCAAGGTACTCCTGAAGGTCAGACAAGAGAAGCCAAAGATGATACTAATTGCACCAGACTGGCCCCGCCAGCATTGGTACCCAATATTAAGGAGCTTGTCTCAATGCCCAGCATGGACCTTACCTCAAATACCACATCTACTGTCCCAGCAAATCAGTCAGATCCTGCACAGCCAACTCAGGACTTTAAACCTGGCAGCATGGCGGATAATGTAGCCATACAAAACACACCTCTCAGCAAAGCTGTGATGGATGTCATTTTGGAAGCCTAGTACTAGAAAATCTTATGATGGAAAATGGAAGAGATTCTGTGCTTGGAACCAGACACAAGGAACAGATACAGCTGTGCCAAATATTCCTCATATTTTACAATACTTAACTGAGATGCTGGACAAAGGCCTATCTTTCTCATCTATTAAAATTCATGCCTCTGCCATTTCAGCTCATTACAATACAGAGCCATCCATCTTTTCTCATCCTTTATTAAAACAGTACCTCAGAGGAGTCAAAAATTCAAGGCCTCCAAGGAGATAACCAATGCCTACATGGGACCTCAACTATGTCTTGGAAAAACTCACCCTGCCTCCTTTTGAGCCAGCTGCTATTGCTGATATAAAGTTTTTATCTTGGAAAATAGCTCTGCTCCTAGCAATAGCTTCTGCAAGATGAGTTTGAGCTACAGGCACTCATGGCTGTGGAACTTTTTATCATTTTTTATCTGGACTGGGTCTCCCTGAGGACAAACCCAACATTTATGTCTAAAGTGGTGTCCAGTGTGGCTCTTAACCAAACCATTCATCTGCCAACTTTTTATCCAAATCCACAGAACAAGGGGGAAAGAATTTTGCATTCTTTGGATGTACTCTACTTGGACAGAACCAAGGTTTTCAGAAAGACAGAGCAATTACTAGTGCAGCTGCAGGATCACAAGGAAAGGCTATCTCAAAGCAGACTATTTCAAAAGGGATAGGTTACTGCATTCGTTTCTGTTACTTATGCCATGGCAAGCCAGTGCCTAAGGGCATTAGGCCACATTCAACCAGAGCTGCAGCCACTTCTGCAGCCTTTCTCAGGGCAGTACCAACCAAGGACATTTTAGAGGCAGCTACTTGGAGTTCAGTGCACACCTTTACAGACCACTATCATCTGCCACTCTACTCGAAATCCAAGGCAGGCTTTGCCACTGTAGTACTGCAGGGTCTCATAGCCGCTCCAAATGCTGTTTAGCTCCAGCCTCCCAACCATAGCTTTGGGAATCTACCCAAATATAATGACTGCAACAGTGAAACACGAAGAACATAGTACAGTTGTGTACACCTACCATAAATGTAGATGTTAGAGTGTATTCACTGTTGCAGTCCAAGTTACCCACCCGCCATCCGCCCTATTCTTCTGATGGAACCTATCTTTCCTTCTCTGATTTTATACAACCTATGTGGTGTATTTGCTTGTGGATGAAGGTAGAGTTTATATTGCTGCATGTAATTTTATATATACATATAAATTTTGGCTACCCTTTTAGGGGGCACCTGACATCTGGGGCAAGAAGAAAATGGCATCAGCTGCTTCTTTTATACTCCTGACGACCTGACGTCAGGGAAGGGGCGATGACAGACGATGCAGGACCCAAGACTTTGGAATTCAGGCCGACTGAGGGCAACCTGCCAGTAGGGTTAACCAAATGTAATGACTGCAACAGTGAATACAGTCGAACATCTACATTTATGGTAAGTGTACACAGCTGTACTTTCTCTGCACTTCTCTTTGGCTTATCTACTGTACCCAGGGTATTCACAAAGTGACTAGCTCCAACCATTGCATTTTGCAGTCAGAGAAATATTCACATATACCCATACTTGGATGATTGTCTGATTCAGGCAGAAAGCCAGGAATTGCTATTAAAACATCTGGTATTCATAAAGAAACTTCTAAACTCACTGGAGTACACCATAAATGAAAAGAAATCTCACCTAGTACCCTGCCAACAAGTTGTATTCCTGGGAGCAAGCTTGAGTACAACTTCCCAGATGGCTTTCCTCACACTAGAGAAACAAGTTTATTTGACAACCTACTTCAAATTACTGGTCACAAAGACCCAGCTATCTGCAAGAAAAATTCTGCAAGCCCTGGGGTTCATGGCCTCTTGCATTCTACTAATTCCATATGCAAGACTGCATATGAGGAAACTACAATGGTATCTAAAAAGCCTATGGTGTCAACATTCTCAGGACATGGAATCAATGATTCCTTTCATTCCTTGTATAAAGACAGAGTTCCTTTGGTGGGCAGAGGCCTGCTACCACAACAAGGGGCTCCCTTTCACTCCAACACCTGCTGCCCAAACCCTAACAGACGCATCAGACTATGCATGGGGGGCTCACTTAGCAGGGCCGTACATTCAGGGCAAATGGAACCCGAGACAGATGCACCTGCATATCAACCAAAAAGAAATGTTAGCTGTACAGAATTCCCTGACAGCCTTCAAGGACCACATTCTTCCAGGACAATTATTGGTAAAGACTGACAATACCACTGTTATGTGGTACATAAACAAGCAGGGGGGAACCCACTCGTACCCTCTTTGCAGACTAGCCATGGCTCTGTATACACACACACACACACACACACATACATATATATATATATATATATATATATATATATATATATATATATATTTATATATATATATATATAAAATATCAACTTCTTGAGGAACAAATATGGGGCGACTCCAGAGATAGACCTGCCCCCCCCCTTCAGAACTATCAATTGGACAAATTCTGCACAAGGACTTCCCACAGTCAAGCTTGGAAAGTGGATGCCCTGTCCTTTACCTGGGAAAGCCGCTCTGTTTATGCCTTTCCCCATCTGCCTGTCCTCGAAGGTTCTGCTAAAGATCAAACAGTACAAACCAAGGACAATACTGATTGCACCAGACTGGCCACACCAGCACTGGTACCCTCTCTTGCGCAGTGTGTCACTGCTGGAACCATGGCACCTTCCTCAGATCCCTTCCCTGCTATCACAGCAGGAGGGACAGATTCTGCACCCTCAGCTTCAAACCCTGAACCTTGCAGCCTGGCTAATTCCTTGAGCTCTCCAGAAGCATCCCTCTGTAAGCAAGTGCTAGATGTCATTCTGGAGGTAAGGAGGTCTAGTACTAGAAAATCCTATGCTGAAAAGTGGAAAAGATACTGTTCCTGGAGCCAGACTCAGGGGATGGGCTCAACGGTGCCCAGCTTACCTCATATTCTTCAGTACTTAACAGAAATGCTCCACAAGGGCCTATCCTTCTCGTCAATTAAAATTCATGCCTCCGCCATTTCAGCACATTATAATACTGAACCACTCCTTTCTCTCACCCCCTGCTAAAGCAATTCCTCAGAGGGGCCAAAAATGTAAGACCCCCCCCCCCAGGAGAGCCCCTACTCCAGCCTGGGACCTTAACTTTGTATTGGAAAAACTCACTCTCCTTCCTTTTGAGCCAGCTGCAACTGCAGAGTTGAAATTCCTTTCTTGGAAAGCAGCCTTCCTTCTAGCTATCACTTCAGCAAGAAGAGTGTCTGAATTACAGGCCCTCATGGCAGTGGAGCCCTTCATTATCTTCCATGCAGACAGGGTTTCCCTCAGGACCAATCCTTCCTTTATGCCCAAGGTGGTGTCTAGTGTGGCCCTTAATCAGTCCGTTCATTTGCCTGTTTTTTTCCCCGAATTCACAAAGTAAAGGCGAACGAATACTGCATTCTTTGGATATGCACAGACAACTTAGATTTTATTTGGACAAGACTAAGCCTCTCAGAAAATCTGAACAGCTGCTTGTTGGCTTTGCTGCAGGGGCAGAGGGGAAGGCCATTTCAAAGCAAACCATTTCTAAGTGGATAGCCCATTGCATTCATTTCTGCTATAAGCACCATGGAAAACCTACCCCACAGGGGATAAGATCACATTCCACAAGGGCTGCATCTACGTCTACAGCCTTTCTCAGAGGTGTCCCTACTAGGGACATCCTAGAAGCTGCTACCTGGATCTCTGTACATGCCTTCACCAAGCATTACCACATGCATATTTTTTCTAAATCCAGAGCTGGTTTTGCCACTGCAGTCTTGCAGGGCTTAATAGCTGGCCCTAATGCTCTCTAACTTCCTTCTCCCTTCCTTAGCTTTGGGAATCAACCCTAAATGTGATGACTGCAACAGTGAAACACAAAGAACATAGTACAGTTGTGTACACTTACCATAAATGTAGATGTTCGAGTGTATTCACTGTTGCAGTCCTGGTTACCCTCCCTCCAACCCCCTGACTTCTCCTGGCTCTACCTTTCCTTCTTGTTTGGTGTATTTAAGCTTTCTGGTGTATTTGCTTTTTGTTGGAGGGGTACCATAACATATAATTGCTTCCCATTGTGGGGGCACCTGACATCTGGGGCAAAAAAAAAAAATGATGTAATGGGTCATGGGGTCGGCTGCATGTTATATCCCTGACGACCTGACATCATGGACGAAGAGACAGCATCTGACGCAGGAATCCAAGACTCTGGTATTCAGGCCGGCTGAGGGCTACCTGCAGGCAGGTAATCCAAATGTGATAACTGCAACAGTGAATACATTCCAACATCTACATTTGTGGTAATTGTACACAACAGTACTTTACTCCTACAGTCTTAGCCTTCCCACTGCTCAGTGGTCTCTGTCACAAAGTTGTGCTGAGGCCTCCTGCAGAAGTAGAACACATGGGTTGCTGATTACTCCTACAGCCTTAGTGTTCCCACTGCTCAATGGTCTCTGTCACAAAGACGTGGCAGTCCTTCACCATTCCTGCTCTACTGTTGACTGATATATATATATATATACCACAGTATAAACCAAACATTACCTTATGCTCTCACTGATATATTTATATATTTTGCTTACCAGGATGTCCAGCTGTGTTGAGGACAGTTGTCATTGTAGCTTGGTAACACATTGTGTGTTTAAGTGATGTGCTCAGAGTTATTGTAACTTGGGAACATGTTGTGTATAAGCAGCATGCTCAGAGTTTCTACAGAAGACAAATGAAAACTGTGAGAACCAAATCAGAACTACAGGATGGAGCTCATTCGCAGCACCTATCCTTAATCCTTTGCTCTGAACTGCCACTTCTTAAGCTTCAAACCTTTAACTGCTTGCCTCCTCTTTTCTGTTCATAACTAGTTTCTGCTGGCTTGTTTGGGCCGCTTTTTGTTCAGCATTTTTTTTTATTCTTAGCACCTGTTGATGTGTGGAGGTTTGAGTAAAGGATGTTCTAAGAACTGACAAGCTGTTGAGATGGCATTGAGTGGAGACCTCCGTATTGAAAATGCAGTTTAAGTAATATTAGGAAAAGGTATTTCTTATTGGGAAAGCCACTGTATGGTGTAGTTTAATGTAATGAATTTTGAGGTTACTGTTTTAAAGGGGTAAGAAAAAAGTCCTTTTCTTAGAGACCCTGCAACCCAAACAGTGTATGTTTTGGCAGTAATGATGGTTTCTGAAGAGATGTATGTTGAAGAAACATCAACCTTTAGGATGGTCTCCATTCCTGCTCCAACAGCCCAGATGACCTGGTTTTGATTAGTGGCTCGGACACTTGATGCATTGTGGGAGCATGGGTGTACCTATTGTATGGAGGTGTGCACTAAAGGGGAAATGCACACAGAGAGGCAGGGGAAACAATCACACACTGCCTTTGAGAGTGGACAGGACAGTTCTGTTGATGTCAGCCCCTTGTAGAAGTGAGGGACAGTTTAGTGCTGATGCCCATTTCGTGCCCCACCCACAGGCTGCCACTGGGTGAGTGTCTGGGGTAGAAGAGAACAAAAAAAAAAAAAAAAAAAAAACAAAATCCAGGAGCATCTTTGATGGCTGTCTCTAAAATGACCCCCTTCAGGCTGACTCTTGTCCCTACTAGTGGGGGAAGAAATGGAACATTTGGGTGGAAGGTGAGGGGGTGATCAGTTGGCAGCAGTAGAAAAGCAGGATTTATTAAGAAAAAAAAAGTTCATGTACAACAGGAACTAGTCAGAAAAACTGTTAATTCCCCTGAGGGAGTGCCCATGTTTTTGGTGTAGAGGGACAAAGCTCTGACTATGAGTTAGGTGACAAGAGTTCATCTGAACAGCTTAGATGCTGGAGAAGCTGACTAAAGTTGGGATAAAAGTGACTGTCTGACGTGCTCACCCCCTTGGTGTGGAGTGAGCAGTTATCTTATCCATCTGCCCTCAACACAAGCAAGCAGGAAGTTTCAGATATTAGCAGCATGTGACTGGGGAATGTCGGCTTGGCGATGCAAGCTGGTGATACTTCCTCACTCAATGCATGTGTGCAGGAACATGCGCACAGGGATGGTGGGCAGTTGTAGTAGGCTGTTGCTGTGATGTGAACACTCATGTCAGCCAGCAGGGGGGTTAAGGAGAGAAACTCCTAGTTGTATAGGTATATGTGTATCTGAGTAGGTTCCCTATTTAATTTCAAACTACTGAAGTCACGAATTTCAGTATTTCGAAATTTAAATAGCAAAGTCTTGAAATACCAATAAACCAGAAGCGCAAAATTCAAAATCCCGAAGTACGGAGGTTTTGAATTAGCGCTTCTAGTGGTGTGGTGTGTGAATGGTAAGATGTGAGTTTGGGTGTGTATGTATGTGTGTTGGTTAGGGACTTTAGTGTATTTCAGTGTGTGTTTTGACTGTGATGTGTGTGTGCGAGGGTGTGTACAATGTGTGGGAGTGAGTTACCTGTGTGTGTCTGATTGTGCAATCTCGGAGTTAGTATATATAAGTAGGGGGTGAGGGGGGTGCTGGGGGGGCTTGCCCCCCTGCTTATCTGTAGTGTAGGATATTTTATTTGAGTTGGGGGGGTTGTGTGTATGTGTTTGTGTGTGCTGTATCTGTAGTGTACCATCGGGATTTTGAATTTCGCGGTTGTACGGGTTTCAGTGTTTTGTGTGTTCGGCTGTGTAATTTCGAAATACTGAAATTTGGGATTTTAGTAGTTTGAAATTACATAGTGAATCCATCTAGGGCTGCCGCGGTGGTGCAGTGGTTAGCATTGCCACCTCACAGCAAGAGGTTCTCCGGTTCGATCCTCAGCTGGGGAGCCTTCTGTGCGGAGTCTGCACGTCCTCCCTGTGGTTGCGTGGGTTTCCTCCGGGTGCTCCGGTTTCCTCCCACATCCCAAAGACATGCTGCAGGTGGATTGGACACTCTAAATTGGCCCTAGGTGTGAGTGTGTGCATGTTCTGTGGAAGGGTAGGTGCCGGGCTGGCAGCTCGACACTGTGAAACTCCACTGCCAATCATGAGCGGACAGGTGATCTGCTGTGGTGACCCCTAACCGGGAAAAGCCGAAAGAAGAAGAAGAAGAAAAGATAGTGAAGACATCTGAGTGTGTGTCTGTAACTGTTTGTATGTGATGACTTCGCTGTTGGTTGACAGACTGTTTGTGGGATTAGGAATATACTAGGTAGGTAACAGGCTGCATTGGAGGCTCGAAGGTGAGATCAGTTCTCTCCTCTGGGCACTCAGACTGTTGTTCAGATGACCGATTAGCCATCCATTGGACACTTGGCTGCAAGAAAAGATGATGTGTACTCGGAGGCCTGCCTTAACCCGGATTCTCTACTTCCAGCCCCAGTCAAGCCTGACAGGTACTACAGGGTTCCTGACTCACACCAATTTCTATACAAAAGCCATGCTGCTGACCCAGAAACCATCTCACAGGACCCCAAGGGAATTAAGGCCTCCACTGCTAAAAATCCATTACCTTCCGAGAGAGATTCCAGATCCCTAAAAAGATGGAGAAAAAAGGTATATACCTCGGCTACCTTAACCATGAGGGCATTAAACTGTCAGTTCCATATGCTAAAGTACCAACAGTTTTTGTTATCACAATTGAAAAGTAAAATGTCACAACTTGAACAACCAGACTTGAAGGAGTTGCAGGATTTGATACATAGTGCAGAACAAGTGGGTAAACATACCTTACAAATGTGGTTTTGATGCTCTAGAGGCCTCATGTAGAGCTGCTGTTACAGGATCAGTCATACGTAGACATGCCTGGCTCAAGGAACAAACCTTGCCAGATCATGTCAAAGCTAAATTACTAGATGCCCCTCTACAAAAGGATGTATTATTTGGTGCTAATGCTGAGGAGGTATTAAGGAAAATGGAAGAAAAGGCTAAATCAATGCAAACTGTGAAAGATTTTCTACAGGTACAACCCCCACATTTCAGTAGAAATTGGCCTTCCAAAAATTGGTCCTTTCCAGCCACGGACAGACACCAAAGAGGTAGCTACAGGTGCCCGAGGGGCAGAGGGCAATCCCAAGGATCGTTTAGAGGCAGACAATGGCAAGCTCCTACACAAAGAGGTGGTGAGGATAGCTCGCAACCATTCAGAAAGCAAGCCCAATGACCTTCCCCTTTGCATGCCAAGCAAGGCTCAAATGGCAGCACCCTTAGGCGGAAAACTGGCATTATTTTCAAAAAAATTGGCATATTGTCACAGAAGACAAATGGATCCTGGACATTATAAACAGAGGCTACAGATTCCATTTTCACACCCTTCCAAAAATGAGAGGCATGCCAAACCTGCCACACAATCAAAGGGCAGAGGCACAAAGGCAAATTACAGATCTCATAGACATGAAAGCTATTCAAGAGGTACCTACGCACGAACAAGGTCAAAGTTTTTATTCCAGACTATTCCTGGTACCAAGGAAGGGAAAAGATTGGAGACCTATTTTGGACCTATCCATTCTAAACACATTTCTACTCGTACCAAAATTCAAGATGCTCACTCTACAGCAGCTTCTTCCCATGCTGGGCAAGGAGTCTTGGCTGGTAACATTGGACCTTAAGGAGGCATACCTGCATGTCCCAATCAGACAAAATTGCAGAAGATACCTCAGATTTCTTGCAGGTTCAACCCATTATCAATTCTCTGCATTGCCCTTTGGCTTATCTACTGTGCCCAGAGTATTCACGAAATGCCTGGCATCAGTAATTGCCTACTGCAGACTTCAAGGGATACAAATATACCCCTATTTGGACGACTGCCTGATCCAAGCGGACAGCAAGCACATTCTTCTGAAACATCTGGCTTATGTAATACGGTTGTTGAATTCTCTGGGATACACAGTCAACAAAAAGAAATCAAGGCTAATAAACTCTCGGAAAATAATTTTCCTGGGTGCCAACTTGGACACAAACACCCAGATGGCCTACCTCACGCCAGAGAAGCAGGGGAAACTAACTCAATACTTCAGAGCACTAGCAAATTGCACCAGGCTGACTGTAAGGAAAATCCTGCAGGCTCTGGGATTCATGGCATCTTGCATCTTACTAATCCCATGTGCAAAGCTGCATATGAGGAAACTTCAATGGTACCTGAAAAACCTATGGTCTCAACACAGCCACAGTTTGGAAACAATAATACCACTAATTCCATGTCTTCAAAAGGAATTTCTGTGGTGGGCTCAAGCATGCCAAACAAACACAGGTCTCCCATTCAGCAAGCCTCAAGCAAATCAAGTCATCACAACAGACGCCTCGGACTACGCCTGGGGGGGCGCACATGACAGATCGGTGCATTCAGGGCAGATGGTCCCAAAAAGAAAAGCACCTTCACATCATTCAAAAGGAAATGCTAGCAGTAATAAATGCTATTATAGCTTTCAAAGACCTTCTGCAACCAGGTCAACTATTGATAAGAACGGACAACACCACAGTTATGTGGTACATAAACAAACGGGGAGGAACACATTCATACCCCCTATGCAGACTGGCCATGTCACTTTGGAACATGGCCATGGACTTACAAATCGAACTACAAGCACAGTACTTGCCAGGCAAGGAAAACACGCTGGCAGACAACCTAAGCAGAAATATGACAGATCCACATGAATGGAAGTTGCATCCTCAAGTTTTTACAGAGATAATCCAAGCATGGGGAAGGCCAGACATAGATTGCTTTGCCTCCCACAAAAATCACCAATTGACCTTATTCTGCTCAAGGATTTTCCATCCAAAGGCCTGGAGAGTGGACGCTCTCTCTTTCAGTTGGACATCAATGACAGTTTATGCCTTCCCACCTCTTCCTCTGCTGCCCAAAGTTCTATTGAAAACCAGAGCAGACAGACCAAAGATGATTCTCATTGCTCCAGACTGGCCAAGACAACACTGGTACCCACTCCTGAGGAGCCTGACGCATTCCCCACCATGGACCCTGCCTCTAATGCCTCTTCTCCTGACTCAGCACAGCTTCAAAACTCTTCACAGTCAGCTAAAAACACTCAATCTAGCCGCATGGAAGATTCCTTAGCATCACAACAGACCCTACTCTCCAAGGAGGTGCAGGATGTCATTTTGGATGCCAGAAGGCCGTCTAATAGAAAAGATTACTCCGCAGAATGGAAACGGTTTTTTGTCTGGAATGAGAAAAAGGGCCAGGACCCTGGAAAACTGAATTTACCTCAAATATTACAGTATCTAGCTGAGCTGCTAAGCAGTGGACTTTCATTCTCCTCCATCAAAATCCATGCCCCAGCCATTTCTGCAGAATACAACACTGATCCACCCTTATTCTCTCACCCTCTCTTAAGACAGTTCCTCAGAGGGGCTAAGAATCTAAAACCCCCAAGGAAATGACCAATACCTGCTTGGGATCTCAATTTCATTCTGGAAAAACTGACCTTGCCTCCTTTTGAGCCAGCTGCCTCATCAGATTTGCAATATTTGTCCTGGAAAACAGCCTTCCTTCTGGCTATTACCTCAGCTCGTAGGGTATCGGAACTACAAGCTCTCATGGCTGTGCAGCCTTTTATCATCTTCCATCAGGACTGAGTTTCCTTACGAACCAACCCGTCCTTTATGCCAAAAGTGGTATCCAGGGTAGCTTTGAATCAGGCCATACACTTACCTACCTTTTATCCTAATCCTCAAAACAAAGGGGATAGATTACTACATTCCTTGGATATCCACAGACAACTGCGTTATTATTTAGACAGAACAAAGCCTTTCAGAAAATCAGAACAGCTCTTTGTGTCCTATGCTATAGGAGCTCAAGGAAAGCCAATTTCCAAACAGACGATCTCAAAATGGATAGCCCACTGCATACGCTTTTGCTATTCTTTTCATGGCAAAACTGTACCTACAGGCATCAGATCTCACTCCACAAGGGCCACGGCTACCTCTGCAGCCTTTCTCAGAGGAGTTCCTACCAAAGATATTTTAGAAGCAGCCACTTGAAGTTCTGTGCATACCTTCTCCAAGCACTACCACCTTCCACTATACTCCAAATCTAGAGCGGGCTTTGCCACTGCAGTCTTGCAGGGCATTCTGGCCCCTCCTAGTTCCACCTAGTGCCTACCACCCCTTTCTTAGCTTTGGGATTCTACCCATCTGTTATGACTGCAGCTGTATGCACGATGAACATAGTACAGTTTTGTACCTACAATAAATGTAGATGTTCAAGTGATAATACAGCTGCAGTCCAGGTTTCCCTCCCTCCTTCCCCTCTTGGGACAGGCCTATTGGCTGACATATCCTCATGCAACCAGATTGGGGTATTCATTCATGATGTATTTGCTTGCACTACTGTATTTTGATTATATGGCATTGCTTTATTACACTAATTTATGTATTGCCTTCCTTCTGGGGGCACCTGACATCTGGGGCAAGAAAAACTGAAGAAAATGGCGTTGGCTGGTTCTTTTATACCCCTGTCGCACTGACGTCAGGGAAGAAGTGACGACAAACAATGCCGGACCTAGACTTTGGAATTCGGCCAACCGAGGACCCGCCTGATGGCAGGAGAACCCATCTGTTATGACTGCAGCTGTATTAGCACTCAAACATCTACATTTATGGTAGGTACAAAACTATACTTTTTGTGCCTCCCATACCTTCTTTTATCATATATCGCTAACTTAGAACTGAACAGAAATGTTAACACTATAAAAGTTGATTAAACTATCTGCATGTTGTTGTGTTACACTGTTTTTGGTCCAGTTTTGTCAGAAGGGTCACTTTTTCGAATGTATCCCAAAAACAAATTATGCATTGCAGCTTAGCTGTTAAACTATTCCTGGTGCCATAAAGTCTGTTCTTCAAATTTTCCCTTAGAACTAGCCAGTTTTTTAGTTTTAGCACTCAAATCTGTTTCTTTGGGCTCAGCACTTGTTCAGAACTCGTAAGCATTAAGTAAGCTACAAATTACTACAGCACTCAACTTTCCTCACTTGTCTAGAGGAAAACAGTTTTAGTACTTAATAAATAAGCACCTATCCAGGCATGTCTAAGGGTCAGCTCCCGATGTTTTCTCCCATCTACCTGATGAATATGGGCATTTTGGGGCAATGCAGCACTTGCCTCAAGTACACAGACAACCCTCTCCTCCTACCACCCAACACAACAACCTGTGAGAGATGCACGTATATAGCCAAACTGGAAGCAAAGCTCTCTTCACCCAAGGCTGGAGTAGAGAGTCAAGAGGAGAAGGTAAACACTTGCACCACACCACACTCATGACATAGTCTCTTAATACCTACACCACAGAAACAGACACATAGAAACACAAAACACGCACCTACATTCGCGGAGGCTCTCAATAAAATTCTGCTCAAGCAACAGAGACCTCCAAAGCAGAAACACAAGCAACCTCCACCCCCACCCCAACACAACCCACATGACACATAACCCACAAACTCAGTGTGCCACTCAACCACAGCCCGTAAGGCATAACAATGTACCAAACACTCTAGTCATAAGTGACTCTATAGTCAGGCACACTGATGTTCCACTCACCATCCTAAACAAGGAGAAAGTTACTGTCAGCTGCCAGAATCCGCCACATAATGCACGCACTCAGGTCACTCCACAGCTAGTACAAATGTACTTTGTCATTGTCCATGTTGGTGTGAATGACCTGAGACGTACCCATCTGGACTACATGAAAAGAGACATGGAGGAGCTCTCCGATCTTGTAGCCCAGGCAGGTATGACCCTAGCCCTGAGTAGCATCCTGCCATCACCCAGAATGATACCACAGTACAAGGACAAAATGATTAACTTCAACAATTGGCTAAGCTTCTGGTGCCATTCTAAGGGGATCCAGTATCTGTCTGCCTGGGATGACATGATCAACAGTCCACGATGCTTTGCCAGAGATGGCTTGCACCGGTCGCCCTTGGGATTCTGGATACTGGCTAAGGCTCTTTGACACCCCTATAGTGCCTTTTTTAGGCAAGGTTCAAACGACAAATTCACCACTGTAACAGGTACAAGCAAGCAAAATCTGAGGGTAATGCTACTCAGTGCTAGAAGTCTAAACCTCAAAATTTATTCACTTGAGGCACTCCTTAAAATGGAGAAAATCGATATCTGTGCAGTGACAGAGACCTGGTTCAAGGCTCCAGAGAGCACCCCTGCATTACCAGGCTATAATTCATACCACACCTTTCGGCCACCTAACCTGGACCGAAACACTAAAGGCAGAGGCATGTCCATATTCATTAAGGATATCCACACCTCCAGGCTAGTTGCTTAGCATAATGCATTTGAGATTATCCAAGTGCAACTAACTCTGGGCAAGACCGCAATCCAAATTGTAACTTGCTACAGATCCCCCACCATGCCCCAGGATTCACACTCCTCATTTCTTGATACACTGGAAAATGTTAGGGTACATCCCAACACCCTCATAATGGGCGATTTCAACTACCCCACCATTAACTGGGAAAACTACTCGTGTACTAACTCTTTTGCTCAACATTTTTTGGAATTCATAAATTCCAATGCCTTGGATCAACTTATCCACACCCTCACCAGGGTGGCAATATCCTAGACCTGGTCATTACCAACATGGGTGACCAGTGTTCCACACCAGAGGTCAATTCCTCGTTGGTCAGATCCAACCACAAGCTAAACACCCTAGACATCCACATCCCACCCCCACCCCCATTAGGGAAGCCACTGTAAAAAATGTCTCCAAAGACGACTTCACGCTTTTTAAGACAGAAGTGGCAAACTTCACGACACCCATGCAGACGGACAATAGAGGTACGACTGCTGAATCCTATACAAATGCATTTTATAAGCACTTACATGAGTGCATGGATCATGCTATCCCTAACAGAACCAAGATGCTATCCTCCAAAAAAAGGAAGCCAATCTGGTGGTCCCCTGCCATAAACAAACTCTTCAACAGAAGAATGAAACCGTTGCAAAAAAAGAGTAAAATCTCATGATTGGAGGAACTCCCTGGTCAGCCTCAGTAAGAAGCTGAGATCCCTCATAAAATCCTCCAAAGCTAGTTACGAAAACAAAATCGCCACTGATTCTAAAGACAACCACAAAGCATTCTATAGCTATGTCAAGAATCTCAATGGCAACACTCAGATCTGCTGTGAGTTACAGCACAATGGCACTAAATGTACAGAACCAACTGATATTGCCAACATCCTGGCAGATAGGTTCAGTGCAAACTTTACCCCTCACTCACCCCCTAAAGGGCCCATCTCTATACCAGAAGAATGCAAAGTTCCTATAATCACAGTTGCACAGGTAAAAACCACACTCTCCAAAGCCAAGAACACAGCATCCATGGGACCTGACAGCATCCCAGGCTGCATTCTGCACAAACTACAGAATGAACTGGCACCCCACCTAAGCACCATGTTCAATCATAGCCTCACCTCAGGCTTTGTGCCCACTGAGTGGTGCACAGCGACTGTTCTCACTCCACAAAGGGGGAGCCACCATGGACCCCAGGAACTACCGCCCCATTAGCCTAAATCTGCAAGGCCATGGAACGTATCATCATGGAACTTATAAACAAAGACATTGGTAATCTCCAAACTCTGGACCCCACCCAGTTGGGGTTTGTAAAAGGCAGATCATGTCTCCTAAACGTGATAGATTTCTTTGAAGGAGTCACCAAAGCCGTAGACTAGGGTAAGGTGATTCACACAGCTTATCAAGATCTCGCCAAGGCTTTTGACACCGTCCCCCACTCTGGAATTATAGATTAACTCATTAAACTAGATATAAATCCCTATGTCACAAGATGGGTTGCCAACTGGCTCATTGACAGAACCCACACTGTGAAAGTAGCAGACTCCAAATCCAACTTCAGACCAGTGACAACTGGAATACCTCAGGGTTCAGTCCTGAGTCCTCTCCTGTTTGGTATCTAGTTTTCTGAAGTACAGGCTAACGCAGAAGGTCTTTGGCTAACAAAGTTCGCAGATGACTGCAAACTAGGGGCCATAATTGAAACAAAAGGGCCTCACTGAGACAGATGCTTGGTGTCAAAGCCATGGCCTCAAGCTCAATGCCAAAAAGCGCATTGTCATCCCCTTTAAGAACCCTGTACCCATGAGCTACCACATAGGTGGTAGTCTACGTAACACGAAAGTGTGATAGAGACCTTGGGACATAGGTGGACAGTAGTCTCTCCTTTGATAATCACATCACCACAGTAGTCAGGAAATCCTTTTATGTGGCACACCTCATCACAAAAGGTTTCTCATCCAGGAAAAAAGAGGTCATTGTTCCCCTTTACTTGCCACTCATTAGACCCATTATAGAGTACAATGCCCCTTTCAGCATGTACCTCACAAGACATCTACAACAACTGGAAAGGCTGCAGAAATGCCTCACAAAGAGGATTACCGGCCTCAAACAGATGCCCTATGCAGACCGTCTCAAAAAACTTCAGCTTTACTCCGTCACATATTGCCTACTCAGAGGCGATCTCTGCCTAACATGCAAAGCTATGTCAAACCCAGAGCTGTTGGACATGCTCCACTTGAAGAAATCCGAATCCCTCTGAGCTACACACTCTAGGGACCTAAACCTTGTCACCACAATAAACAGAACATGCTGGAGGGATAGATTCCTGTCCCAGAGGCTTCCCATACTCTGGAACAAACTACCTATCCATATCAAACAAAGCTCCTCATTAGCACTCTTCAAGAAAAATCTTGATTGGATGTGAAATGGGAAATTCACCCCGGGTATCACCTCCGTGGCTCTGCTCAACAGGAGCACAGGAAAATAATTTTCTTGGGTGGCAAAAGCCAGGTTACCTTTTTGGCTAGGCTTATATAGGCCCTAGGGCCGATAGACTAGTACCTACCTATGAACCTAAGAACACATTAATGACACCCTTTCTAAAGATGTTTGACTGACTGAGACTGAATTTATTGAGGAATTTTTGTGCTCCGGACTGAGATATACAGTCTGCCCATAAAGACGATGTTACAGATTAACGAAGGCAAAAAGTCCCAGGCTTGAGCTACTCACCAGTCGATATGTTTTGCACTTCAATCAAAGCAATTTAGACAGTATTTTCACCTCCACCAGTCCTCTAAATTGGTGGATAGATTGTATTAAGGCACCAGCAAGTGAGCAGGTTTTGTGTAGAAAATAACAGGCTGACCCAGCAGATGGTTTCCATTACCTTCTGTCCATGCAAAACAGAAAATAAGTGCTGCTGCCATTCTACCCCCCCCCCCCCCAAAGAACTTACAGTAGTTGATAACGTTTGGAAAGAAAGTCTGACTTTTGTTTTGTCAAGTTTTGCCTCCCAGATAGAAGGTGCAGACTTCAATTCTGACCTCTGGTCATTATGTGTGTATAGTTTGCATTTTCTTCCTGCATCTGTGTTCTTCACATCTCCCCAAGAAAAAGGCATATTCTTCTTGAAGGAACGAAGGTCCTGGGTTCGTGTCCAGCCCTCCTAGCTGAACCTGAGAGGTTTGCCAACAAGGTCTGCCCAGAATTAAATGTCATTAGCAGCAGTGCAGACTCTAGTGATAACTACTGAGGGAAGAACTGGGGTGCGCTGTATCCTCTAGTTAGGAGAACATTGAGCACTGGCTGAGAACCATGTCAAGGCTAGATGCTCATTTGTGGAAAAAATTGGCTCTAGATGATTTGGATGTGGTGACTAATCTCACCACAAAGAGCTATGGGTATGCACTAGTGCTAAGTGGGATGAGAACCTGGCGTACTGCGACCTATGCCAGGGACCTATGCTAACAGTGGGGTGGAGTCTGTGTACTCCTATTGGCCATTGTTTGCTTTCTGTAAAACCCAGCACCCCTGGGTCAATAAGTTACTTGTTGGCTAGTGTCCATATGCCTAGTCTGAATCACCTGGAATAGCTCTACTGAGTGAAAGTTGGAGAAAAAGAACAACCTGCCAAAAATAAACTTAGGGTTGGTGTACTAAATACAGGCTGACCAACAGGACACAGTATGAAAGTGAATGTCATGATAAGGAGACTGGTCATCTTGTGTATCTAGGAGATAACATGGAAGGGCAGCACAGTAAAGTTGCCTGGCTTGGGATCCAGAATCTCCTGGTCATGGACAGGATGGACAAGTAATAGAGCAGGAACTGTAATGAAAGAGAGTCTCCTGAAGACATTGAGGGATGTCAGTAGAATCATTGACAGACTCGTGGCGCTTGGACTCTTAATGAACTCTGCCATTGACCCACAAGCACGGCTGTGATGGTGAGTAAAAGTGGGCATTCAAGCAGTAGTTGCAGGACAAAAGGAGTTGATGTTGATAATGAATTTCTGAATTCTCATACTGGGACAGATATACAGAATATGAGGACTGACTAGGTCCACAAAAGTGGGGAAACGGGTTTAAAAAAGGAGAGATGATTCTAGATTTCTGTCTTAACAAATGACTTGATGTTGGCCAACACATCTCTCTGAGACAGTCAAAAGATCGTATACAAAAGTGGTCAACATGCAACTCAGTTGGACTTACTGCTAGTATGGAAAGGGCATTCAGGTAAAGTCAGAGATTTTAAAGTCATGCCCTGTGAAATGGTTATCCCCCAAGAAGAACCATTGGTGGCCACAGTCCATAGCAAGCAGTAGCCATAGAAGGGGGTAAGGTCAACAGTGGCTTGGCTTAAGACCTGGAAATGGACTTGAGTGAAAGTATAGGAGTTCAAGAGGAATATCTAGGCTCCAGAACCCCAGGAAGAAGAGGCGATAGATGGAGCTGAATAGTGGTAGTGTCTTAAAACAGCTTGTGTGAATATGCTAGAACACATATGCAGCAGAGCCAGGTATGGAAATAGGGTTCATAAGGAATGCTGGTGGTGGAATACAGAAGTCTAGTAAGTTATCAAAAGAAAGGAGGAGTGCAGGAAAAACTGAGATAGAAAAGCTAGACCGGGTTAAGAAAGGATACAGTCTGGCTAACAGAAGCTGAGAAGGCAGTTGCTTTCACAAAGAATAAGGCATCAGTGAAAACTCTACCAGCTTCTGGAAAGTGATTAAGCAGATGACACAAACTCTCAGGTTGCAGGGCAGAGGTGAAAGGTGAAGATAGTAATCAGGTTTCCTTTCATAAGGGATGCCAGCAACAGTCGGCTCACCAGTCCAGAGGATATCAAAGCATGGAAAGAGTACTTGAAGCTTTTGAATGAAGAAAACCCCACAGAAATGTTACTGCCCCATGCACAGCCTATGATGAAAAGGGAAGAGCCCGTCCTGTAAAAAGGAAGAAGAGCCCGTCCTGTAAAAAGGAAGAAGAGCCCGCCCTGTAGAAAGGAAGAAGAGCCCGCCCTGTAGAAAGGAAGAAGAGCCCGCCCTGTAGAAAGGAAGAGGAGCCCGCCCTGTAAAAAAGAAGAAGAGCCCGCCCTGTAGAAAGGAAGAAGAGCCCGCCTGTAGAAAGGAAGAGGAGCCCGCCCTGTAGAAAGGAAGAAGAGCCCGCCCTGTAGAAAGGAAGAGGAGCCCGCCCTGTAAAAAGGAAGAAGAGCCCGCCCTGTAAAAAGGAAGAAGAGCCCGCCCTGTAGAAAGGAAGAGAAGCCCGCCCTGTAGAAAGGAAGAGGAGCCCGCCCTGTAGAAAGGAAGAAGAGCCCGCCCTCTAGAAAGGAAGAGGAGCCCGCCCTGTAAAAAGTATGAAAAGCACTAAGGAAAATGAAGTTAGGGAATGTGGCAGGCTTAAAATGAAGTCACAGCAGATATGACCTGTATTTTGGGTGCTTTTATGGGAGACATGGTTACTGATAGTACTCATGGAGACATGAAGTGAAAGATGTATCCCAGATGGCTGGAGAGTAAGCATTCTAGTGCTAGTGTATGTGAAAAAAGGGAGCATTCACAACTGTGGGCAGTACAGAGGTTTCAGACTCTTGTCACACTGCATGAAAGTGCTGGAGAAATTGACGTTAAATGAATAAGCAGAGTAGTAAAAAGTTGGGAGAAGCAGTTCAGATTAGAATGCAGTACGTTTGACCTGATCTTTGCAGTGAGATGGACAGTGGAGAAGAAGCTGGAAATGGGGAAAGGGTTCCACTAGGCATTCCTAGACTTGGGAGAAAGCAGACGACAAGCTTTCAAGAAAACTTATTTGGTCACTCCTGTGATGGCTTTGAAGCCCCAGAAATATTGGAAGAATTGTGGCAGACTCTAAGTAAGAACTTCAAAGGCAGATGGCCGAGTAGATGGGGCACCTTAAATTCTTACTGGAGATAGCGCCCACAACCTTCCTGGAGGTGGCGACAGTTGACCCAATACCCCGACCTCATGCAGAAATGGAGAAAAATGGGGATAAGTCTCATTTTGCCTATTTTGGGTGGCAGAGCATGCACTTATCTTGCATATTTGGAACAGAAGCAGATGTTCTTCATGTTTCACTGTTGCAGTAATCACATGTGGGGTTATCCCTGCTGTGGTAGCCCTTGGCTGGCCCGAATGCCAGAGTCAATGTTTTTGTGCACCGGCTGCCGTCATCTGTAGTCTGACGTCAGGTTGTCAGTTCTATAAAACAAGGCAGCCGACGTCATGACATCAGTCTTTCTTGCCATGGAGCCTGTAGCAGAAGCGGTTCGCACGAGTGCCGGTCGGTCGCTATCAGAGGTTGAATTTCAGTAGAAAACGTCTAAAGCTAAGTAGCCCAATGGGGACCCTTCTTTCTTGCTCTAACCGGTGTCCGAAAAAATTACCAATTGTCTCACCTGTGGAAAGCAGATCCCACATGCAGACTTTCATTCTTACTACATCACTTGTTTAGGCCCAGACCATGACTCCCCTCACTGCTGGTTCCTAGCCCTCTTTAATGTGAGAACCATTCACCGTAGAGCTATTTTTGTAGACAGTTATTTTCATGTTCCTTCTTCGAATTCCGATATGACATCTGTCATCCAACAATCTGTCAACATTCTGAAAAAACTTAGAGATAAAGATAGAGACAGGACACACAAGGCTAAGCCTTCTGATGACACTACCACTAAGCAAGTCGTCAGTTCTCCAGAATTCAGTGAGGTGCTTTCGCAACCCCTGATGCCCGACTCACTTTCTACGCAGGCCTCTGCTGAGACCCTTTTGGAGTCCGGTATGCCACAGAAATCCACTTCGTCTGAGCTTTTGGCTGTCTCTGCCTCGGTTGGGTCCAGAGCAGCGATACAGGCACCGGCTTCTGAGGAAGCTTTCGCACTACCGATTCCAGACAAAAAAAACGGCGTCTTTGCTTTCAACTACCACTTCTCAGAGATCGACGGATTCTGTCAGGCCTAGAAGTCAGGCCACTCCTAGCCACCATCTTGCTACTGCTCCTCCACTCCACGCTCAAATGCTTAAAGTGGTGGAGGATCTCATCTCCCTTATCCCTGCTACTCAGGCCCCCACTCCAAAAAGGAAAAGACATCCTTCTCCAGAAATTATGACAGACCAAGAGTCTGAGGAATCTTGATTTGTCTGCTTTTGAAGAGGAACAACATCCCTTAACTGTTTGAGGGTTCGGACGCAGAGGAATCCATCACTTCTGCCTCCCCTCCAGAGGACCTCTCCTTTCGGGAAACCCTTCACTCCCTCAGGGAACATTTTCAGTGGGAATCTCAAGACTTCCCACAGTCAAAGAAATGACTTAGAGAGTTTCTGGACCTGCCCCAGCACATACCCCTGGCCATCCCACCTATGTTGGAAGTGGTGGATGATGTTTTCCATGAATCCAGCTTAGCCCCTGATGCCTTGACTTCTGCTCCAACTAAACCTGACAGGTACTACAGAGTACAGGATTCTCACAAATACCTGTACAGGAATCCTGCTGTAGATCCTGAGGTCATTGCACAGGGACCCAAAGGAACCAAGACTAGTTCTGCCAAGAGTCCTCTTCCTTCAGACAAAGACTCCAGAGCTCTGGACAGGTGGGGTAAGAAAGTATACACCTCTGCAACCTTAGCTATCAGAGCACTCAATTGTCCGTTCCATATGTTAAAATATCAACAACACACTTTGGAACAATTAAAACAGATGATTGCTACCTATCCTAACGGTGCCAGCTCAAAAGAGCTGGCAGAATTACTACACTCTGCTTGTCAAGTGGCCAAGCACTCATTACAATGTGGATATGATGCCCTAGAAGCCTCAAGTAGGGCAGCAGTGTCAGGATCTGTTATTAGGAGACATGCATGGCTGAAGGAACAACCTCTCCCTGATCATGTCAAGTCTAAATGTATTGATGCACTCCTAGGTAAGGAACACCTGTTTGGGGAAAAAGCAAAAGAGGTGCTTAAAAAGATGGAATACAAAGCAAAATCTATGCCTCCAAGATTCAGCAGGAACTTTCCCTCTAAGCACTGGGCCTTTCTTGCACCTAGCAGATAGGGCTGAGGTAAGACCCGCAGGGACAGGCCATCCAGGCCCCTATCCCAGGGCCAGAAAGAAGCAAACATTGGACCACTTCCATCTCTTAAGGCAGAGAGTTCTAAGCCAAGCTTCTGTGGCAAGCACTCACAATGACTCTTCGTCCCCTCGCTGCCCTCCTTTCATTCATCAAAAACTAGGAGGGAGGCTCATCCTTTTCAAGGACAATTGGGTCTCTATAACCAAGGACCAATGGGTCTTAAAAAATCATTTCTCAGGGATACAGATTCTCCTTCAGCAAACTCCCTATTCCAAGAGGGTACCCAGAACTCCCCCCCCCCCCCAAACCAGTGGGCAGAGACATTGAAACAGGTCCAAACTGTAATATCCCAGGGGGCAGTAGAACCTGTCCCTCCAGGTCAAACAGGAAAAGGTTTTTATTCCAGACTATTCCTTGTTCCCATAAAAGAGGGCACTTGGCACCCCATCTTGGATCTGTCCAAACTGAACACCTCCTTGGTGGTCTCCAGATTCAGAATGCTATCCTTGCAGCAGCTGCTGCCTATGCTCACACAAAATGCCTGGCTTGTGACACTAGACCTAAAAGATGCCTACCTTCACATCCCCATCAGGGAATCATGCAGAAAATTCTTGCGCTTCAGAGCAGGCTATCAACACTTTCAGTTCTCTACACTGCCCTTTGGCTTATCTACTGCTCCCAGAGTATTCACCAAATGCGTGGCCCTGGCTATAGCATTCTGCAGACAGAGAAATATACAGATGTTCTTCATCTCACATTGCTGCAGTCATAACCTGTGGGTAGTCCGCTGTCCTCGGTCGGCCCGAATACCAAAGAGTTAGGCTGGCGTCGGTCATGGTCGCTCAGATCTGACGTCAGTACGCCATGGTATTAAAGCGCATGACCGACGTCATATCCTCAGTCTTTCTTGCCGCATGGTCCGAAGCAGAAGCAGCATTTGCAAGTGCCGTTCAGCGTTCTGAAATTTTCGTATTCTGAGTTTCAGACCGAAAACCAAGTTGGGCTAAGTACCCCGTTGGGGAATATTTTTGTTTTTTCTTGCCTCAGTTAATTCCGGATGTCAGAAAAAGTGAATAATTGTATTTCTTGTGGGAAACAGATACCTCATAGGGATTACCACTCTCTCTGTATTCCTTGTTTGGGGCCTGAGCACGACGTAGTCGGGTGTCGCTTTTGTGCTAGATTTAATAAGCGCACCATTAAACATAGGTTAGATTGCGCTAGGCTTGTCTTGATGGCGGTGTAATTACAATATGCCGTTGGATCCTCCGACGCCCGCTACCGCTAAGAAGCGCAAGGAAAAATCGGTAAAGTCCAAGCAGGATGAGTTGTCTGTTCCGGACGCCGGTTCTTTAGAAACTACGGTGGAATCTGTGGATCCAGCCGAGGTTTCAGCTGAGTCTCAGGGGGAGACGTTAATTTTTGCAAGATGTGGCCTCTCAGGAGTCGGGTCAGGCTGAGGGGGCCTCTCAGGTTGCTGTACTCCCTTCTTTGCATAAGGTGGTTAGGCCTTCCCCTTCTGTTTCTAAGGTACCTTCCAAGGTCAGGCCTGGTTTGTCTTCCTCTGGTGTCAGTCCTAGTTCTGCTGGTTCTGTACCTAAAAAACACATGCTAAAAATGGCAGAAGATTTGATTTCCTTAATCAGGGGTTCTATGCCCCCTCCAGATAAGAGGCCTAGGGTGGAGCCAGAGGTGGAAGGTTTGGAACATTCTTCTGAGTACTCAGAGTCTTCGGCTGAAGACATTCAGGATTTTCCTCCTTATTCTGATTCAGACGCAGAGGATTCCAGTCCTTCTGCTTCTCCTCCAGAGGATTTTTCTTTTTCAGAAACCCTGCATTCTATGAGGGAGCATTTTAAATGGGAAGGTCAGGATTTCTCGGATTCCCGTAAGAGGCTTAGGGAATTTTTGTTTTTACCACAACATCGGCCCTTGGCTATACCTCCTGTTTTGGATGTTGTTCAGGATGTTTTCTCTGAAGCTTCCCTTAATCCAGACTCTTTGCCTCCTGCACCGGTTAAACCAGATAGGTATTGCAGAGTGCCAGAGGCTCATAAATATCTGTATAAGAGCCCAAGGGCTGACCCAGAAACTATTAGCCAGGGACCTAAGGGTGTCAGGGCTTCTGTTGTAAAGAATCCAGTTCCTATGGATAAAGATTCTAGAGCTTTGGATAGGTGGGGTAAAAAAGTGTATACCTCTTCCACTCTAGCAATGAGGGCTTTGAATTGCCAGTTTCATATGTTGAAGTACCAGAATTTTCTCCTTACTCAGTTAAAATCTAAGGTAGATGCTTTGGCAGAGGGCATAGAGTGTAAGGAATTACAGGATTTGGTTCATGCCTTTGATCAGGTGGGTAAGCATTCTTTGCAGTGTGGTTTCGATGCTTTACAGGCTTCTTCCAGGGTGGCTGCCACTGGATCAGTTATTCGTAGGCACGCTTGGCTTAAGGATCAGAACTTATCAGAGCATGTTAAAGCTCGAATTTTGGATGCTCCTCTGCAGTCTGAAGTTTTGTTTGGTTCTCCTGTGGAGTCAGTCTTGAAGAAAATGGAAGACAAAGCTAAGTCTATGCAGACTGTTAAGGATTTTTTGCAGGTGCAGCCCCCTAAGTTTAGCAGAAATTGGCCTACTAAGGGATGGGCTTACCCTTCTTCTGATTTACAGTCTAGAGGCAGATCTAGACGTGGTAGGGGCAGAGCTCAGGGTTCTTTCAGGCCTAGAACGTGGAGTTCCCCTGCACAATCTACAGGTGAGGGCAGGGGCCAGTCCTTTCGTAAACAGACCCAATGACCTGCATCTTCAGCTGCCAGATCCTTCCTGTCTGGCAGCTCCTCTGGGAGGAAAGTTGGCACTCTTCAGGCGGAACTGGCTTTTAGTCACCCAGGACAAATGGGTGTTGGACATTATAGACCGAGGCTACAAGTTTTATTTCCACACATTGCCTCCTTTCAAAGGCATGCCAGACGTTCCTCTTCAGCAAAGGGTGGAGGCTCACAAACAGATTTCTTTACTTCTTCAAATGGGGGCTATACAGCAGGTTCCTCTGTCAGAAGTGGGCCTAGGATTTTATTCTTGCCTGTTTCTTGTACCAAAGAAAGGAAACACTTGGAGGCCAATTTTGGATTTATCTATCCTCAACACATACCTGGACATTCCAAAATTCAAAATGTTGACTTTGCAACAACTTCTGCCTCTGTTGGGCAAAGATCACTGGATGGTAACTCTGGATCTCAAAGAGGCTTATCTTCATGTTCCTATCAGGCCCAGTTGCAGGAGATTCCTGCGTTTTGGCTGGGACTTTACATTATCAGTTCTCTGCATTGCCCTTTGGCTTATCTACTGCGCCCAGGGTGTTCACAAAGGTTCTGGCTCGGTGATAGCCTTCTTAAGGTTAAGAGGAATACAAATTTATCCTTATTTGGACGACTGCCTGATTCTTGCTCAAGACAAAGACAAGCTACTTTACCATCTACAGTATGTTATGGCAGTGTTAAGGTGCCTAGGGTATTCTGTGAACGAAACAAAGTCCAGTCTAGTACCCTCTCAGGAAATGTGCTTTCTGGGTGTGAGACTGAATACAGCCTCTCAGATGGCTTTTTTGACCCCGGACAAGCAAAGAAATCTTACACTTTACTTCCAACAATTGTCTCTATGGTCCAGGCTGACTGCAAGGACAGTCCTTCAAGCCTTGGGGTTCATGGCATCTTGTATTCTGGTGCTTCCCAATGCAAACTGCATATGAGGAAGCTACAATGGTATCTCAGAAGTGTATGGATGCAACACTGCCACGATCTGGACACTGTCATTCAGATAATACCTTGCATTCAAAAGGAATTTTTGTGGTGGGCTCAGGAATGTCACCTAAACAAGGGACTCTCTGTGACCCGACCAGAGGTGAGTCAGATCTTAACGACAGATGCCTCAGACAAGGCTTGGGGAGCACACCTCAATGGAAAATGGGTTCAAGACACGTGACCTGCCAGACTTCAACATTTACATATCAACTTGAAGGAGATGTTAGCAGTCCAATTTGCATTGATGGCTTTCAAGGATCTACTTCACCCAGGGCAAGTGTTGATTCAAACAGACAACACAACTGTCATGTGGTACATCAACAAGCAAGGGGGAACCCATTCGTACCCTCTTTGCAGGCAAGCTATGATTTTGTGGGAGACTGCTCTCAGTTTGCACCTCACTCTTCAGGCAAGGTTTCTGCCAGGAGCACAGAACTCCTTGGCAGATGTTTTGAGCAGACAGATGGTGGATCCCCACGAGTGGAAGTTGGATCCTCATGTATTTCGACAGTTGACAGTGATATGGGGGACTCCAGACATAGATCTGTTCGCTTCTCCACTAAATTTCCAGTTGCCAAAGTTTTGCACAAAGATGTTTCATCCAAAAGCTTGGAAAGTGGATGCTCTATCATTCAGTTGGAACAATCTTCACGTCTATGCCTTTCCTCCTCTGCCTCTCCTTCCCAAGGTGCTCTTGAAGGTCAGACAGGACAAGCCCTCCATGATTCTAATAGCTCCAGATTGGCCACGGCAGCACTGGTACCCTCTGCTGAGGAGTTTAGTACGGGAGCCTCCTTGGCCTTTGCCATCAATTCCACACCTTTTGTCTCAGGCAGGCAATCATTTTCTCAATGTCAGAATACAGTCCCTGCATCTGACAGCCTGGCATATTCTGTTCTAGAACCTGGAGGGTCGCAGCTTCCTCAACAAGTTTTGAATGTCATTTTGGAGGCCAGAAGGCCTAGTACAAGGAAAGTTTATGCTGATAAATGGAGGAGATTTTTTATTTGGAGCCAAGCAAAGAGCTTTGATGTTTCCAGGCCTAATTTGAGTGTTTCACTTCAATATCTTACAGAATTGTTGGACAAGGGTTTGTCTTTCTCCTCTGTCAAAGTTCATGCTGCAGCCATTTCTGCTCACTTATGACTGTGACCCACCATTGTTCTCTCATCCTTTGTTTAAGCAATTTCTGAGAGGGGCAAAGAACATAAGACCCCCGCGTAGAGCTCCTACTCCTTCCTGGGATCTCAATTTTGCGTTGGAAAAGCTTACTTTACCTCCTTTTGAACCTGCAGCTACGTCTGAGTTAAAGTTGTTGTCTTGGAAGACTGCTTTTTTGTTGGCCATTACATCTGCTAGAAGGGTATCTGAATTACAGGCTCTAATGGCAGTTGAACCCTTCCTGATTTTTCATAAGGATAGGGTCTCCCTGCGTACTAACCCTACTTTTATGCCTAAAGTGGTTTCAAATGTGGCCTTGAACCAATCTATTCATTTGCCTACTTTTTATGCTGATCCCCAAAATAAAGGGGAGAAAATTTTGCACACTTTGGATATTCACAGGCAGTTGCGTTATTATTTGAGCAGGACTAAAGGGTTCAGACAGTCTCAACAGTTATTTGTTTCGTTTGCTTTGGGCTCTCAGGGGAAACCTGTTTCAAAACAAACTATTTCTAAGTGGATTGGCCATTGTATTGCTTTTTGTTATTCTCATCATGGTAAGGAGATTCCGGCTGGAATCAGACCTCATTCCACTAGGGCTACTGCCACTTCTACTGCTTTTTAAGGGTGTAGCTACTAAAGATATTTTGGAAGCAGCTACTTGGAGTTCAGTGCACACTTTTCTAAACATTACCATCTCCTCTTTATTCCAAATCTAGGGCTGGGTTTGCCACTGCAGTTTTACAGGGCATGTTAGCAGCTCCCAATGCTTTATGATTTTGCCAACCTCCCTTTACCTTTGCTTTGGGATTCTACCCACAGGTTATGACTGCAGCAATGTGAGATGAAGAACATAGTACAGTTTTGTACCTACCATAAATGTAGATGTTCGAAGATCCACATTGCTGCAGTCCAATTTACCCTCCCTCCTTCCCCTCTATAGTTTGGAGTGGTTGTGTGGTTTGGGTTGTAAATATTGTTTGTACGTGGGTTTTGGAGGTTTTTCTGTTTTTGGCTATGGCCTTTCTTTTTAGGGCCTTCTGACATCTGGGGCAAGAAAGACTGAGGATATGACGTCGGTCATGCGCTTTAATACCATGGCGTACTGACGTCAGATCTGAGCGACCATGACCAACGCCAGCCTAACTCTTTGGTATTCGGGCCGACCGAGGACAGCGGACTACCCACAGGTTATGACTGCTGCAATGTGGATCTTCGAACATCTACGTTTATGGTAGGTACAAAACTGTACTATTTACCCTTACCTGGATGACTGCCTCATTCAGGCAGAGTGCAAAGAAAAGTTGCTCCAGGATCTTCTGTTCGTCAAATCACTTTTAGCTTTCCTAGGGTTCACCATCAACGAGAAAAAAAATCAAAGCAAAACCCCACCAGAAAAATTGTTTTCCTGGGAGCTGTGCTAGACACAGCAACCCAAATGGGCTTCCTATCCCCAGAAAAGCAGAGCTTCCTGCCTCTCTATTTCACCCAGCTGGCTTCCAGAAGTCACCTCACTGTTGAGGACGTTCTTGTAAGCCCTGGGATACATGGCATCTTGCTTCCTTCTCATCCCTCTCACCAGGCTTCACATGAGAAAACATCAGTGGTACTTGAACCTTTGGTGTCAGCACTCTCAGTCCTAGAGACCTCTCTCCCTCTGATGCCTTGTAAAAGGGCCTGTGCCTTGAACAAGAGTCTTCCCTTCATCCTCCGCCCTTCTGGGCAGACCATCACCACCGACGCCTCAGACATTGCTTGGGGTGCTCACCTAGCAGGCAGGTGTACCCAAGGCCTTTGGAATGCCCAGCAACTTCACTTGCACATCAACCAGAAATAAATGATGGCAGTGCAAAAGGCTCCGACTTCCTTCTAACCCCATCTCAGGCCAGGGGTCCTCCTTATAAAAACAGACAACACCACAGTAATGTGGTACATCAACAAGCAGGGGGGCACCCAATCTTACCCCCTGTGCAGGTTAGCCATGAGTCTCTGGCTTACAGCCACCTCCATGGGTCTACACCTAATTGCCCAATACATACCAGGGATCAACAACACACTGGCGGACCACCTAAGCAGAAACTTACTGGACCCCCACGAATGGCAGCTCCACAGAAAAATCTTTCTGCAAATCACCCAGAAGTGGGGGACTCCAGAAGTAGACCTCTTTGCCTCGCACCTCAACCACCAGCTGCACAAGTTCTGTACCCGAGGGTATCACCTCCTAGCATGGAAGGTGGATGCCTTGACCTTCCCCTAGAGCTTCCTCTTTGTGTACGCATACCCTCCTCTTCCCCTTATTCCCAAGGTTCTTATCAGAATAAGAGAGGAGAGACCAAAGGCCATCCTTATTGCTCCACATTGGCCCAGATAGCATTGGTACCCCTTATTACACAGGCTGACCATACAGCCCCAAAAGCTGCTTCCCCTGATGTCAGACTTCTTGACCTAAGAGAGGGGGAAGGTAATGCACCCAGTCCTACAGACTCTCAAACTTTCAGCATGGCTTATACACTAAAAACTAACAAGGAGTCTCTGTTAAGCAAACTGGTCCTGGACATCATCACAGAGCCCAGAAGGCCCAGCACAAGAAAATCATATGCAAGAAAATGGAAACGATTCTGCACCTGGAAACAATCAAAAGGGGGCAGTACCTCCTAACCTTCCATCCCTCTCATCCTGGATTATCTAGCAGAGTTGCTCAATAGTGGCCTCTGTTTCTCCTCTATTAAAATCCATGCATCGGCCATCTCTGCCCATTATGATTTAGACCCACTCCTTTTCTCTTATCCTTTGATTAAGCAATTCCTCAGAGGGCTTCTATCCGATGCCACCCTGGGACCTGAATTATGTGTTAGAAAAACTAGCCATGCCTCTTTTTGAACCTGGTGCTTCAACAGAATTGAAACACCTCTCTTTGGAGACTGCCTTCCTACTAGCTATCACCTCAGCCAGAAGGGTCTTGGAACTTCAAGCTTTCATGGCTGTCGAGCCCTTCATAATTTTCCATTCAAAGTCTCTCTGAGGACTAACCCCTCCTTTATGCCCAAGGTGTTGTCTGATGTGACCCTTAACCAGGCCATACACCTTCCCACCTTCGTTCCCAACCCTCAAAACAAGGGGGAAAGAATTCTGCACTCACTAGACATGCACAGACAACTCAGATACTATCTGGATCATACTAAGCCATTCAGAAAAACAGACCAGCTTTTTGTAAGCTTTTCCCTAGGAGCAGAGGGGAAGCCCATCTCCAAACAAACCATTTCCAAATGGATTTCACACTGTATCCACTTTTGCTACAGACTACATGGGAAACCCATCCGTAAGTCTATCCGTACCCACTCCACTAGGGCAATCTGCACTTCCACAGCCTTCCTCAGAGGCGTACCTACCAGGGACATCTTGGAAGCGGCCACCTGGAACTCTACCCATACCTTTACAAACCATTACTACCTACCTCTCTTTTCTAAGTCTAGGGCAGGGGTTGGCTCTGCAATTCTTCATGGCCTCCTGATCCATACCTAGGACTCAACCTATCCTTCCACCCTTTTCCTCAGCTTTGGGAATCTTCCCACAGGTGATGGCTGCAACAGTGAAACATGAAGAACATAGTACAGTTGTGTACACTTAGCATAAATGTAGATGTTCGAGTGTATTCACTGTTGCAGTATTGGTTTCCCTCGCTTCATCTCCTATTTCACATCTTCCCCTAGGTGGACACAAGCTTCCCAAGGTGTCTTTTAGCCACCAGACCACTTCTGTCTTTTCCCTTGTGCTTCTGACGGGTTAGGGCAAGAAAAACTGATGTAATGATGTCGGCTGCCTTGCTTTATAGCACTGATAACCTGACGTCAGACTACAGGCGACTGCAGCCGGCACACAAAAACATCGACTCTGGTATTCGGGCCGGCCGAGGGCTACCATAGCAGGGGTAACCCCACAGGTGATGACTGCAACAGTGAATACACTCTAACATGTACATTTATGGTAAGTGTACACAAATGTACTATTCCTGCTCTACAATTGATGGTGGAGACTCACAAGGTATGCCAGGTTATAACTGACCTTCCCAGCAGGCAGTGATGGTTCTCATGTCACAGATTGCTGCTGTGATGTCATCAGATATATGATCAGTAAATGGCTTGTCTGTTTAAAGACTTTGCCTTTTTCGGAATAGATCAGATGAGGAATTGTCAGTCCCCTAGTAAGTAAACGATTAGTTGGTCAAGTCACTGATGAGCTGATGAACAATTCAGCAGTGAATGGAAAACCTGTGAGTACAGATAAGATGTCCTTCTATTCCTGTGTTGCAGTATTCATAACATTATGTATTTATTTGTTTTGTTTTATGTATTTATTTATTTGCATTTGTTTACTGGGAGGTTACTGGACCAGGGTGAGCCCGTTTTCAGTAGAGGCCCAGGGAGAAAAGCTCCAACAACAAACATGATAAAGCTACAGAATCAAAATACAGAAATCAAGCAGCAGTAGTACAGAACACTACATTACAGAGTAGGTGATGCAATAGAATAGGTAATACTAGTTATACAGATGTTACATTTTAAGTATGCAAGCCAAGCAAGAATACAGTTGATGACATGGAATAATAGCGAATGTGTGATGACATGGGATACTAACGAATGTGTGAACAGCACAGTATTGCAGTTTTGCAGTAGAGAGGGAAGGATGGAGAGCAGCAGGTTAAAGGTCATGACAGTAAGGTATAGCCTTTGCGCTATTGCTATATAGGCATCAAGAATGAATAGAGGATATGGTACGTAACTGATATAGTAGATTGTGTGGCTGGGTGGCACATGTAGGACTTAGTAAGTTGGAAGCACTGAATGTATATATGAGGAGTCTGAGCTGTAAGTGAGATGGGGAGGAAATGTATGAAGGCTTGGAATATTTTTTTTTTATAGTCAGTGCTGGTACATGTACATAACCAGTGGGAGAACAGGTGGTGTTTCAGCGAAGTCTTAAAGCTTTCAGGGTTGCTAGTAGACCTAATTGAAGGAGGATGAGCATTCCATAGTTTTGCTATAACATATGGATAACTCATTTAACTGGCGGAAAGGTTAAGTTTTGCTACATTAAGGACCATCTGATTGATCGCAGAGGTCTATTTGGGTGATACATGGTGAACAGAGAGGACTGGGCAGGACAGCTAGAAGGCTTATAGATTAGCTTATGAGCTGTGGTTAGTTGCAGGTATGTTAGATGTTGGTGAAGTTCTAGCCAGTTGAGATGTTGGAGTGATGCACAGTGGTGGGAGGAGTGTTTGGCACTGCTTACACATTTTGTGATTTTTATTGTAGCACGAGTCCAGTTTGGATGTAAGAGAGGACTGTATATTAGTAAGGAGAGGTGCATCATAGAGCAAGTATGGAAGTAGAAAGGAAGAGGCAAGGGGTGGTCTTTCTGCATAGGTGAGGCTGTTCATGCCTGTACAAGATGCCTAGTTATATGCTAGTCAAAAGTTAGGTGTTCATCTATTATGACCCCTAGAAGTTTGGTATATGGGACTACTTCGAGGCAAGTGTTGGGGAGTGAGTTGATGGTAAATTCAGTTTTGATTGGGGTGTTGTTTTTTTTTTGACAGTGAATAACATGAGTTTGGTTTTATTAGCATTTATGGCTAAAATGGTTACTATATTTCCAGGTCTCAGTGGAGGTAAAGGCATTTTGGGTGAGTGTAACTTCGGAAGTAGTCTTGGCCATGCAGGTGATGGTGGAGTCATCTGCATATTGGATGACATTATCATGGGGTATGCTGGTATGGAAATCATTAATGAAAATGCTGAAGAGTAGTGGACCTAGTATGGACTCTTGTGGGGCTCCAGTATTGATGCTGATGAAAGGAAAGAGGGATTGATGCCACCTGGCTGCTAGTTGTCTATCTGTAAGGTAGTTGGAAAACCAGTCTAGGGTAGGGGGAGATGTGCCTAAATTGGAGAGTTTGGTCAGAAGAAGTGGTTGGGAGATGGTATTGAATGCCTTGGAAAGGTGAAGAAATAGTGAGGAGACGAGGTATCCAGAGTCTCGAGCATGGTCGACTGTGTCCAAGAAAGATAGACGAGCAGTGGTGGTGGTGCTATGACTAGGCCTAAACCCATGCTGGGTTGGAGAGAGGAGTTTGTGGTGTAGTAGGTAGCTAAGCAGTTGACTATGATACATTTTTCCAGAATTTTGGAGATGGGAGAGAGGAAGGATTCCCTGCCATAAACAGTCCTGATGTCCGGCCAGTATACAAAAGCCTTTTACCAAAGGTAGGTACATGGGACATAACATGACGGCTCAAGGCAGATGTCAGTCATAAGTGACATCTGCACGAACCATCCTCAAAATTTTTCTGCCACCAGTCCAAACGGCATCTTCAACCGTTGATCTGCTTGCCCGAGTTGTTGGTTGCTGTACAAGCGTGTTCAGATTAAGTGCCCCATTGGTGTGATTCTGTTTACTTTTACTACTGCTTTTGTGTCTGAGGTTACATGTCATCCAGGAAAGGCAAGTGCCTTTGTGCATGGCCAAGACTACTTCCGAACTTACATAAAGATTCCCATAACCAGTGTCTGTTTTGTTTAGGCACTAATCGTGTCCATATGTCCTGCTGTATATATCAGGCGTTTGTTCCAAAACTGTGTAGCTGCCCTCACTCTCTAAATATTTTCCTAGAGAATCAAAGACTTAAGAGGTTAGCGTGCAGTGTTATGGAGGATATGTCAGGCCGTTCTGCTGAGCCTGCAAAGAAAGCCAAGAAGCTCAGTCCTGAAGCTTCACCTGCACCTCCCATTCTGGACATCCCTGTCAAGGCCAGTGAAGGTCCAGAGGCCCATTTGGAATTTGGCTCTGATTCCTTGGCAGGAGCCAGAGTGGAAACTGTTAGGGAGTCAGCCACTGGCACATCCTATGAGGTGTTGCAGATGTCCATTTCGGACGAGCATGGGGAAGGTAGGCTTATAATATCTGAAGGCGCTCAAGATTTTCCTTAAGTCTTGGTTCAGGAGGAGGAAATCCTGATGACTGTTCTAGAAAGCAAGTCTACGTCAGATCCCTCCAGCTTCCATAAGGCTGCAGTGCCTCTTAAAAAGAAACAAAAAAACAAACATTTTCTAGCTTCTCAGAAACCTCGGCCTGACTGGCAGGCCTTCACACAGGGATTGTTTATTGCCTTCTTTTCTTGTCAGAGGTGCTCCAAGAGTTGATACCCCAGGGAACTATCCAAGAATTTCCACTGTCACAAAGAGAAATAGGGTTCTACTCAAGGATGTTCCAGATTCCCAGGAAAGATGGCCCATGGAGACCCATTCTGGACCTTTCTCACCTCAACGCCTTCCTAAAAGTCCCAGTCTTTCATATACTTTCACTGTAAATTCTGTTTCTTCTCATTCTTCCACTGGCCTATTTGGCCTCCCTGGACATCAAGGAAGCCTACCTACATGTCCCCATTCATCCCTTTTACAGAAACAATTTTACATTTTTCTGTTGCTTCCTCACATTTTCAGTTCAGTGCTTCGCCCTTTGGTGTCTGTACAGCACTGAGGGCATTTACAAAATGTTTAGTCCCTGTGATTGCTTTCTGCAGATTCCACGGCATACAGGTCCTCCCCTATCTGAATGACCTGTTGCTTCAGGCACCCCTCCCTGAGACCTTGATTCACAATCTCCTGTTTACTACTATTCTTCTGCAAAGGTTGTGAGTCTTGGTCAGTTTCAAAAAAAAATTCATGATCACCCCTTCACAGGACCACATCTTCCTGGGGTGCAGGATTGAGACTGATCTCATGTTGGCCTCTTTCTCCACAAAAAATTCTGTCTCTAGTCATTTACTTCCAACACCTTCTCCCTCTGGAGACTTTGACAGCCACAGAGTTTGTCAAGCTTCTAGGCTTCATGGCTTCTACTATTCCCATGCTACCCCTTGCAGATTCCGCAATAGAAAGTTTCAGTGTTACCTGAACTCAGTTTGGATGCAGTTTGCTCACCCACTAGAGTTTGTGGTCCCTCTACTTCCTTGCCTAAACAGGGAAGTTTCTTTGGTGAATTCAGCAGATTACCAAGAATCCAGGCATACCTTAACACCCTCCCCTACCAACTCACAGTTGGTCGCAGACACCTCAGATGTGGGTTGGGGGCAGCCTTTGCATCCATGAAGGTACAAGATCTGTGGTCTTCTTCACGAAGGAAGGAAGGAACACACAAACATAAGAGGTGAGGACTCTTCTGCTGGCTTCTCAGGCATTTCATACTCTTCTTCATCCAGGAACACCAAAACTGTTTACAGCCAACACCACACTTCTATGGTATGTGAGCACAGCCAACACCACAGTTCTATGGTATGTGAACATGGCCAACACCATAGTTCTATGGTACGTGAACAAATGATGGGGGGATGAAAATGTACCTTCTGTGCAGGCTAGCTGGGAGTTACTCAGTACCAAGTCACTCTGCAGGCAGTGTACATCTCTTCCAACCAAGATGTTGTGGCAGGCACTCTGAGCAGATCCATGACTCAATCCCATGAGTGGATGCTTCACAGGGATGTGTTTCTGGGCATTCTCCACCTGTGGGGTACACTTCAAATAGATCTTTTTGCCTCCCCTTTGAACAGACAACTTCCAAAGTTTTGTGCCAGAGTTCCAGGCCCTCTAATAGGGAAGGTGGACACCCAATCAATCTCTCTGAAGAGGATGTTCCTCTATGCATTTCCCCCTTCCCTCTTATAGAAAGTTCTGCTGAAGATTCAACAGGACAAATCAAAAATCTTGGTGCTGACTCCCTTTTGGCCAAGACAACATTGGTTCCTTCTTCTTCTACATTTAGCCAAGGGAAGTAATCACAAGTTACCACATGTGGTGGATCTCCTCACACAAGACAGGGGGATCACTCATTCACCCTCAGTTGTCAACTCTGCAGCTCACACTGTGGGTGATAAACTTTAGACACCTTTTCTCTGAGGACATGTGTAGGGTGCTGCATGAGGCCAGGAAACAGAATATTAGGAAATCTTACTTATCCGCGGTGGTGCTGCGGTAGTGTTTTCGCCTCACAGTAAGATGCTGTCCGGTTTGATTCTCAGCTAGAGCGTCTTCTGCGTGGAGACATGCGTGAATGGGCGTACCTTCGTTGAAGGTTGTGCGTCAGGCCTGACAAGCCGGTACGTAATAATCAACTGCCAATCATTAGCGGTGTGGCGACCCCTAACCGGGAAAAGCCGAAAGACACAAACAAACTTATCCAAATGGAAGAGGTTTTTCATTTGGTGTCTTTCTCATAACCTAAACCCACAAAATGTGGACATTCCTTTGGTTCTAAGGTACTTGTGTGAACTTTTGAAGGCTCGGTTGGCTTATTTTGTGAGAGTTCACCTTTCAGCTATATCTACATGTCTGCTTCATCTCCCACTTTGGTCTCCAGATTGGAGGTTAAATTTTTCCTCCATGGAAACCTGTTCCACCTCCCTGGGATGTTAATTTTCTTTTGGAAAAGCTCACTGCAGCTCCTTTTGAGCCTGCAGCAACAGCTACCCTGCAGTGTTGTACTTGGAAGACTGTGCTTTTACTTGCTATTACTTCAGCCAAAAGGGTGTCTGAACTACAAGCCTTGATGGCATCTCCACCTTCAGCCAGAAGGGTCTCTGAACTGCAAACCTTGATGGCATTTCCACCTTCAGCCAGAAGGGTCTCTGAACTACAAGCCTTGATGGCATCTCCACCTTCAGCCAGAAGAGTGTCTGAACTACAAGCCTTGATGGCATTTCTACCTTCAGCCAGCAGGGTCTCTGAACTGCAAGGCCTTGATGGCATTTCCACCTTCAGCCAGAAGGGTCTCTGAACTGCAAGCCTTGATGGCATTTCCACCTTCAGCCAGCAGGGTCTCTGAACTGCAAACCTTGATGACATTTCCATCTTCAGCCAGAAGGGTCTCTGAACTACAAGCCTTGATGGCATTTCCACCTTTCCTGGTCTTCCATAAGGACAGGGTTTCTTTGCATACCAACCCTTCCTTTATGCCCAGGGTTATGAATGAGTTGTTGCTTAATCAGTCCATTAACTTGTCCACATTTTCCCCTCTCCACATAATTCCAGTGAGAGGATCCTACACACCTTGGATGTACACAAACAACTCAGATTTTCTGTGGATAAAACTAAAGCTGTCAAGAAATCCGATCAGCTTTTTGCCTGTTTTCATCCCACGGCTCTGGGAAAGCCTGCTTCCAAGCTGACTGTTTCTGCGTGGATTTCTAAAGTAATTTCTTTTTGTTATGTTTTTCATGGTAATAGTCTTTCTTCCCCTGTTAAGGCTCATTCCATTAGGGCTGTAGTTTGCTGTGGTGATTTTTTTCAAAGATTTGGGTACCTCCTCCATTTTAGAAGCGGCCACTTGGACTTCTGTGCGTGCCTTCACTAAACATTACAAGTTGGATTGCATTTCCAGGTGCAGAGCAGGTTGTGCTAGAACCATTCTCCATGACTTCATAGAGACCACCTCGGCTCTTTCCTCCTCCCTTTTTCCTTCATGAGCGGTGGTGACTTCATAGAGACCACCTCGGCTCTTTCCTCCCCCTTTTTCCTTCATGAGCGGTGGTGACTTTATAGAGACCACCTCGGCCCTTTCCTCCTCCCTTTTTCCTTCATTAGCGGTGGTGACTTTATAGAGACCACCTCGGCCCTTTCCTCCTCCCTTTTTCCTTCATGAGTGGTGGTGACTTCATAGAGACCACCTCGGCTCTTTCCTCCTCCCTTTTTCCTTCATGAGTGGTGGTGACTTCATAGAGACCACCTCGGCTCTTTCCTCCTCCCTTTTTCCTTCATGAGCGGTGGTGACTTCATAGAGACCACCTCGGCTCTTTCCTCCTCCCTTTTTCCTTCATGAGCGGTGGTGACTTCATAGAGACCACCTCGGCCCTTTCCTCCTCCCTTTTTCCTTCATGAGCGGTGGTGACTTTATAGAGACCACCTCGGCCCTTTTCTTCTCCCTTTTTTCTTCATGAGCGGTGGTGACTTTATAGAGACCACCTCAGCCCTTTCCTCCTCCCTTTTTCCTTCATGAGCGGTGGTACTCTCCCTCATGTTATGAATACTGCAACACAGGCATAGATGGACATAGAACGCTTGTGTAAAATCTTACCATAAACATAGATGTCCTCCTCTTCCATGTTGCAGTATTATATCCCTCCCACTTTCCCCTGGTTCTTGTTCGTTCTTTCTTCCATGTTGCAGGGTTCTATCCCTCCCACTTTCCCCTGGTTCTTGTTCGTTCTTTCTTCCATGTTGCAGGGTTCTATCCCTCCCACCTTCCCCTGGTTCTTGTTCATTCTTTCTTCCATGTTGCAGGGTTCTATCCCTCCCACTTTCCCCTGGTTCTTGTTCGTTCTTTCTTCCATGTTGCAGGGTTCTATCCCTCCCACCTTCCCCAGGTTCTTGTTTGTTCTTTCTTCCATGTTGCAGGGTTCTATCCCTCCCACCTTCCCCTGGTTCTTGTTCGTTCTTTCTTCCATGCTGCAGGGTTCTATCCCTCCCACCTTCCCCTGGTTCTTGTTCGTTCTTTGGATGCATTTCCTCCTTGGTACTTTAGGCTGATGTTCTTCCTGGGGCATTTATTTCTGAGGATGGTACTTGCGGATGTCACCTTTATGGCCGATGCTTCCCTTGGGTCTACATGCAACGTCCCACATACCTAGCAATGGTAAAAGTATTTGTATACTGGGCAACACAAAAAACTTCCAGGGTTCATACACAAAATGTAGGAACTCAGCTTAGAAACATATCCAGGAAAAAATCCAAGTAAATTCAGATAAAAATCCAAACAATTTATTAGGTTAGCGCTTTCATGGACATTGCACCCACTTCCTCAGACCTTGCAATAAATTATCACTTGATTGTATGCTTTTATATAAGAAACACTTAGCGCCTTCCTAATTGAACAGATGTCCCTCCCATTTTTCTTAAGGTATCACAGCTAGTGTATGTACGCACACACAGAATTGTCTCCTCATGTAACTTTTTTTTTTAAATATCAAAAAAATAAATAAATCAAAATTAATTTGATTACATACAAATTATATAAAATGAATTACTTTAACACATTCTAAAATCAATTTATTACTAGAAATTAATCCTATAAAAATTAATTATATACTGAAAATCCAAATACATGTATGTCTCATAATTTATAGCATAATGTGTACATATAATGCTACGTTACACATGTATACCCATATTCTTGTAATAAAATGTGTTATAAATGCTAACAACCATGTATGTCTAATGACATTGTGGCAAGATGTATCCGTATATAACTACTTTACTTATGTATACCCCTATTCTTAAGAATGGGTTTGAGGGGTAGTCTGTCATTAAGACCACTACCCCGATCTGCTTGTAATTGTTTTATCCATCATGCTTCTGATGTCTCTGTTTTATTAACATGATCGCCCCCTCTCTCATTTTCATTAACTATTTCCACTACCATAAATTTAAAAGTGAGTGTTTCTCCGTTCTTCACTACGTGTTTGGTTAAGGCATTGTTTGCATCTCTATTTTTAATACCTAAAAGATGCTCCTTTATTCTAAATCTCAGCTGTCTATTGGTCTTTCCAATGTAATAACTTGAGCAAACTTCGCAAATTGCTAGGTATATAATGTGGGTTGTATGACAATTCGCCCTTACCTTAAAATTATATTCTTTACCAGTGTCTGGAATCTTTAAATCTATTTGATATATCTATCTATGCACATTGATTACATTTTGTGCATGGTATAGTACCTGTGTGCTCCAATGAACTATCCTTCTTTTTTGGACCATAGCATAAAAGTCTTTTTAGACTTTTCTGATTTCTAAAAGAAAAACTAGGTTCTTCTCCTACAATGTCTCTTATTTGAGGTTGTTGCGTTAATATGGGCCAATATCTCTTGACTGTTTCTTTCATTATCCTAACATTGCTAGTATAGGTGGTAGACAATGTTAGTTTGTTTCTTTTAGTATTGACATTATTATGTTCTACAGCTCTTTGTGAGAAGTAAGGTTTTCCTTTTGTTCCCCTTAATGATAAGGCATCATTAACTGCACTCTATCTCTGTTCTTATAACCTCTTTTCTTGACTCTATCACTAAGCTCATCAAGTTCTTCATAAAATGTATTTCATTCTACTGTTAATCTGGATGCCCTAAGGGCCTGCCCTTTCACTACGCTTTTAAAAACGTGGTGTGGGTGCATACTTCCCCGGTGTACATAACTATTCCTATAGCAATTTTTTCTGTGTACCTTTGTCGACCATTCACCATTTAAGTTTAGTTGTACCCTGACATCAAGAAAATCCATCGTAGTAGTCAAAAACGTTAAATCAAGTTTCAAAAATTATGTGCTCTTATTCAATGTGTCATGAAATTTAATTAATTCCTCCTCTGTACCTTGGCAAAGAAAAAATAGATCTGCATAATGTTTATAAAACATAATGTGTGGCCATTCATTGCATAATATATATTTTTGTTCCCAAATAGCCATGACTATGTTCGCATAGCTATTTGCGCTGGGGGTGCCCATGGCTACCCCTCCAATTGATGATATAGCTCGTGGTCCAATATCATTATATTGTTGTTCAGAATCACCTCTATTAATAAACATATTAATTCAATGTGGGTCCCTGCATGGGTTGTTTCTTTCACTAAGTATTCCCTTAACATCTCTATACCCAAATTGTTCGGTATTGAGGTGAACAAAGAATTCTCATCCATGGTTACTAAAAAAATGTGGCCTTTCATATACTTGTTCGTATTAACATGTTCAAGTAAGTCAACTAAAAATTGCTTGGTGTCTTTCAAAATATGGTATTATTATTGATCAACTGTCTAAGTTCCTTCTCTTGATACATAGATATAGGCTCGGTGAGCCAGCCCCATAGTCTCGGGGGGGGGGGGTTGGATCCTTATGTACCTTAGGAATCCCTTGTATGATGGGTATTATAGGGTGGGGTGCTACAAAAAAGTTGTATAGATCATAGCTTATCCATCTATCCATTAAACAGGCATATAACAACTCGGCAATTTTAACTTTCATTATGTCCACTTTATGCATGTCAATAATGGCATATACATTCCTATCTGATAACATAGATTTCATTTTGCTATCATAAAAATGTTTATCCACTATTACAGTAGGGCCTCCTTTATCTGCCCCTTTAATTATGATGCTCTCATCACTTTGTAACAACTTTAATGTTTCACGTTCACCTTTAGTTAAATTATTCCCTTTAAATTCTGATTTTTCATTATTTAATCTAGCATGCAATTCATTTTCACATAAATTCATGAATACTTCTATCATGGGATGATTCAAAGGCATGAATGTGCTAGGTTTTTTCAAAAGATTTTTATCATAATTACGATCATCACCAAACATTAATTTTAATTGTATATTTCTAGAAAACGTTTTAATGTCTATGATACTGTCTGTAAGCTCTGACATTTTAGAAGGGATAAATGACAAACCTTTATTTAAAAGGCTGAGTTCATCTCATGTCAGAGATTTAGAAGAAATATTAATTGGTTTTCCACTGAGAATGTGTCCAGTGTTTCTTCACAGTTAATTTCTCCAGGGATTCTTGTCGGCCCTTCCGCTTGAAGCGCCCCCTGCTCACAGATCTGCTCCTCATTTCGGTCGTTTGTATATGCGGCTATTTGATATGTAGCAGCTGAAAAGACAAGTGCACAGAAGTGGTAGAACCATTTGATCGATTTAGAATGTTCGTTTAGTCTTTTTCTTTAATAGATATTTCGTCTGCCCTTGCCAGGTTAGATATATTGCTTCCACTTCCAACTTCTAATACTCGTGTGTTAGGCAATGTAGATATATTAGATGATGAGACAACATTCTTAGGTCTTGCGCCGAACAACTCCTGTTGAATTAAAGCCGTTGTCAATTTAGGTTGAATCATTGCCATGGGTTCAGTACGTCTCTCACCATTTAAGGTAAAATGTTCTTATTCGCGCAATCTTTCTTGTGCCCTAGGCCATACAAATACATGGCCTGCCTTAAAATCTTTACAGTCTCTCTCTCTCTAGTTTACTTAATTTTTGCCTAAGCAACTTCTTTTCAAATAACAGTGCAGACTCGGAAACCGATGTTAATTTATTATGTATCAAATCTGCAGGATATGTATCATGTAGTCTGCAATGTTGCATTGTAATATTGTCCATCACAGACTGCTCTTCTATTTCGTTGTACTCGAGTAAAAGACGTATATAGTTGAAACTCAACTCGCTGTTGCCATCTGCTTAACAGCTCTGGTTGAGATTCCCCCTGATTTGGCATCTTGATTATACGGAGGCCCTGGTGAATTGCTTTATATTTTAAACAGGCCTCCAAGTGATATCTTTCCGTTTGTAGTCTTTTAATTTTATATAGATTATCTTCTAGTTTATGTACGTCTTTCATGAAAACAGGAAAGTCAGTTTCATTGCGTTAGTCTTCTGTATCTAATTGTACTATTGTTTCATATAAGAGTGGATTTGCTTTACGTTGTGCAAATCCAGTAAACTCTTGTTGCTTCTTATATAAAAGCATACAATGAAGTTATAATTTATTGCAAGGTCTGAGGTAGTGGATGTAATGTCTATGGATTTTTATCTGAATTTACTTGGATTTTTTCCTGGATTTTCTCTTGGATATGTTTCTAAGCTGAGTTCCTACATTTTGTGTATGAACCCTGGAAGTTTTTTGTGTTGCTTATTGTTTTTCCATTTTTTCTGGGGTCATTTAATCCAAGCTGCTTTCAATTATCTTGTGTGTGGATTTGTATACTTGCCAGATGTCAGGATTGTTTATCGCAGGGAATCTGTCATGTTATGAAGACTGCAACATGGAAGAGAAGGACATCGATGGTTATGGTACGATTCTTATTATAAAGCACAGAGGATCGATGGTTATGGTAAGATTCTTATTCTAAAGCACAGAGGATCGATGGTTATGGTACGATTCTTATTATAAAGCACAGAGGATCGATGGTTATGGTAAGATTCTTATTCTAGAGCACAGAGGATCTATAGTTATGGTAAGATTCTTATTCTAAAGAACAGAGGATCGATGGTTATGGTAAGATTCTTAAAGCACAGAGGATCGATGGTTATGGTAAGATTCTTATTCTAAAGCACAGAGGATCGATGGTTATGGCAAGATTCTTATTCTAAAGCACAGAGGATCGATGGTTATGGTAAGATTCTTATTCTAAAGCACAGAGGATCGATGGTTATGGTAAGATTCTTATTCTAAAGCACAGAGGGATCGATGGTTATGGTAAGATTCTTATTCTAGAGCACAGAGGATCGATGGTTATGGTAAGATTCTTATTCTAAAGCACAGAGGATCGATGGTTATGGTAAGATTCTTATTCTAAAGCACAGGGGATCGATGGTTATGGTAAGATTCTTATTCTAAAGCACAGAGGATTGATGGTTATGGTAAGATTCTTATTCTAAAGCACAGAGGATCGATGGTTATGGTAAGATTCTTATTCTAAAGCACAGAGGGATCGATGGTTATGGTAAGATTCTTATTCTAAAGCACAGAGGATCGATGGTTATGGTAAGATTCTTATTCTAAAGCATAGAGGATCGATGGTTATGATAAGATTCTTGTTCTAAAGCACAGAGGACATTTTCCTGATTTGCAGGTGACATTTTTCCAGGAGTCCCCCAGAGGAAATTGAGAAGTGCTTTATCCATATTAGTGAATGATCGTCATATGTCACACTTTTGCAGACATCAGAAATGGGATCTCTACCACAGGCAGAGTCCAGATGCCTGGCCAGTCTTTGGTAGCTGAGCACTTCCGCAGTGACCACGTTGACTCTGTCTTTCCTGTGACTCCTGAATGCTCTAGTATAAAGGTGGGGCAACTCGCACTCTCCTTAGTTCTTTCTTGCCACAGTTGATGTGCGTGTTGAGTAAACTAGAGATGTGAAGTTCAATCTCACCGTTCGTTCTTTACCAATGGGTTTAGAACCGATCCTTCGGCTCCGATACGGCGAATTGCAAAGCTCAAATAGCACGAGGCCAAGTCCCTATCCCATGATGCACCTGGAATTACCCCAGATCTAGTTTGCCGCTGCAATAGATTGGAGGTTCTTAATTTAGCTTGGGCCAGTATACTGTTTTTTCTCTAATTCGTTAGTCAAATTTTAAATAGCAGTTGTATTCAGTTTACAAAGCTCTTATAGCGTTATTGTGTGTATTCTGCTATTTAGTCTCTTTCCCTTAGTGTGTGATGTAGCATTTTAGTGGCCTCTTGTTTTTAGGCCTAACCTAATTTAAAAGTTTTTGCTAGTTTAGAGTGTGCTTAGTAAGTGACCAGTCACATTGTTTATATCAAAATTATTTAGTGTGTAGCTTAGCCTTCAGTGTTTTAGGAAAGGCTTAAAATTTATAATTACTGTTACAATTTTTTTCTTGTGTGAACAGTAATTGTCTGTCTTGCATAGTTTATATTTAGAGTGTGTTTTCTTAGCAGCTATCTCCTTTTTTTTGCATAGTCTGTTTATATTGTTGGACAATTGTGTGACAGTAAAGACTTTTATTGTCATATTTAGATATGTAAATATTGAACTGTATTCTGGTGTGTGTGTGTGTGTGTGTGTGTGTGTGTGTGTGTGTGTGTGTGTGTGTGTGTGTGTGTGTGTGTGTTTAGCCTGAATTTTTAAAGCTTCTTGTAGTCAATTACTGCCGAGTTGTTTGTGCGATACTAATTTATTTCTCAGTGGCTGACCAAGAAAAGCACTCCAAGTCTGGGTTCAAAAAATGTCTGTTACAGACAGCCCCATTAATTGTGTTTACTGTCTAGGGGCTCTATATTTGCAAGACAATTGTGCCATTTGTCATTCCTTCTCTTCTAGGGTCCTGCAGGAAAGGAAGAGGAAACTAATCGATAGAGGCTTGTTGAAGCCTTCATTTCAGGATGCTTTGAATGACCAGGATGGTGCCAGCAAGTCTTCCAAGACATTGGACTCCAAGAAATCAAAGAAGTCTTTGACTTCGGCTCCACTGCCATCGAAGCCGATGGTCTTTACCTTTCGGAGCTGGTCCCCAGTCTTGGAACCGGTGTCCGAAGTGCCGAAGAGTCCAATTCTCCAGTAGGTACGACCTTTGGTATGATCCTCTCAATCATCTGTCAGCCTTTCTGATCTGGATGTGGATCGTGTGGCACAGAAGCTGTTATTGGCACCGGCATTAGCAAAAATGTTATCAGCTTTGACCCAAATGGCTTCAGAGCCAAAGACCATTTCACCTTCAGCCATGCTGGTCCTTCAGAGCCAGAGGAGCCAGACCCGATGTTAGTGGAACCCTCTGTGCCAACACCTGCTCCAGTGTCTTTGGCTCCATGTACTCTGACATCTTCAGTGCCTATCGAGGACTCTAGGAGCCAACACTCTCTGGTCCGGTCTGGGGAGGACAGTCAGACCGACTTGTCACTTCTGACTTTGCCTCTCTGGGCCTCTGCTCGGATGAGTTTGGCTCCTACCTCAGGCTCTGAGCCTACTGTCCCGGTGCTGGGGGTGTTGACAGTTTTTTTGGATCAGTCGGCTCCCTCGCATCGGAACAGAGGTGCTTTCGATGCCATGAGGAAAGTCATGTCTCCTAAGACATCCTTGACCTCGGGTCTGCCTTCCTCCTCCCCTAAAGTGCCTGAGTCTGCTTCTGCCTCGCACGTCCTGACCAAGCATAGAGACCCAGAGCCTCAGGAAGCCCCATTGGGTGGCCCCTGCTCTTCCGAGACCTCACCAGAAGCTCCCACTGATGAGGTTCCCAGGAAGAGATTGTGTAAGAGGAAAAACCTAGACTCCCCCGCAGGAGTTTCTAACATCGGATACTGACTTAGATGAGTCAGAAGGGTCCCCACGGTCCCCCTCTGAGGATATCTCCTTCGCTGAGATACTTGAGATCCTTAGGCAACGGGGTGACTGGCAGTCCAAAAGCCCTACTGAGGATGAGTCAGTTCTCCTGAAGGCTTTCGGGTCTCAGTCCTCCACCTCTTGGGTGTCTCCGCCCTTCGATGAGCTGATACAGCTGGTCTCATTAAGGGCGTGGGAGTCTCAGGATACTATGGAGCCTGTTCCTAGGAGGCCTCATAAATTAATTTCTGCCCCCCCTTGACAAAGCATTTTTAACAAAAGGGGTTCCGGTTGATGCCATGGTGGTGGCGGCAGCCAACAAAAAGGAAATGTCTGAGACTTCCTCGTCTATCCATCCTCCTAACAGAGACTCTAGGATTATGGATAGATACGGGAAGTGCATGTTTAGTTCAACAACCTTTGCTGTCCGTTCGCTGAACTATTTAACCCATTTTACTAGGTTGCTCCTTAAGGAGTTGGGAGATTCACTTCAGGGTACAGTAGCTGCAGAAGCTTCCGACAAAGTTGCTGCCCAGCTTGCTACCCTAAATTCTACTGTCAACTCATCCATGCACCTCATCTCTTATGCAGCTGATGGAACGTGTAGAGCAGTGGGTACAGGAGTTGCTCTTAGGAGACTTTCCTGGATGCATTTGTATTCCTTCGCGGAGCCCTTCAAGTCATCCTTCGTGAACACTCCCTTTGATGGCTCATCCCTTTTCGGGCTTAAAGTAAAGGAAACCTTAACCAGGTGTGAACAAGATGGAAAGACTCTGCCATTGGGGTCCTTTTTTCCACCCCTACCTGACCCTACCCTAAAGGTCAAAGAGGAAAAATGTGGTTCCGAAAAGCCCAAGGAGTCTTTCAGGACACACATGGTGAACCCCCCTCCAGGGGCAAAGGAGGGGGCAATAATGGAAGACGCCGCCCTCGCGGCAGAAGGGGTCCACAACACCAGGGTGACAGAGATCACTTCCCTGGGAAGCCCTACCAGGATTCCTGAGAGGAGGCCAGACTGTTCTGTTCTAGAGGCAGTCAGGGGTCGCTTATCTTTGTACCCAGATGCCTGGCTCACAATAACAAAAGACCGCTGGGTACAAAGTATCATTTCCAGAGGGAACTTCATTCCATTCATCACCCCCCCCCCCCATTCATAAGAAAAAGCTCAGATGTTCCACCCAGTTACAGGGAACAGGCAACAATAGAGGTCCAAGCGTTGCAAAGAAAGAGTCATGCAACCAGTCCCAGCAGACCAGACAGGATCCGGAATTTACTCAAGATTCTTTTTGGTTCTAAAGAAGATGGGGGACTGGAGACCCATATTAGACCTCAGCAGACTGAACCAATACGTAAAGAAAGAGAAGTTTCGGATGGTCACGCTTCAGTCGATACTTCCCTTCTTAGGGAAAGACAATTGGATGTGCTCGATAGATCTCAAGGATGCATACTACTACATAAAAATGGCCAGACTATCCAGGGATCACCTGCGCTTCTAGCTGGGAGCCAATCATTACCAGCTGTTCTTCGTGTTTCACTGTTGCAGTCATCACTTTTGGGTTATCTGCTTGCAGTAGCCCTCAGTCGGTCTGATTAACAAAGTCTTGGGTCCTGCATCGGTTGCTGTCCCTTCTTCCATGACGTCAGGTCGTCAGGGGTATAAAACATGCAGCCAACGCCATTACATCAGTCTTTCTTGCCGTGCGAACCCCGAAGCAGAAGCAGTTCACAAGTGACAGTCGGCCGACTTTTGAAATTTTCGTTTTCGAGTTTCAGAACCAAAGACTTCAACTAAAGCTAAGTACCCCATGGGGAAACGTTTTCTTGCTCCTTACCCATGTCAGTAAAAGTTGATAATTGCATTACTTGTGGAAAGCAAATACCTCTTAAAGATTTTCATTCGTACTGTATTCCTTGCCTAGGCCCTGACCACAATGTACCGTGCTGTCAATTTTGTGCTTTATTTAATCTGTCATCGATATATTTTCTCCTCTAAATATTTCGGTTCTCGGTTTAATTATCCAGAAATATCATCGGTTAGTCATCCGACTACCGGGATTCCAAAAAAACCGCACGGATAAAGACAAAGACAGGCCACCGAGGTCCAAAACTGCCAACGACGCTTCTCCTAAGCCAGTCGCCAGTTCGCCGGTACTCAGTGAGGCGCTTTCGCAGCCCCTGATACCCGCTACTTCTGATTTGCAGGCCTCTACTGAGACCCATTCGGAGTCTGGTATGCCACGAGATGCTCAACTATGGAACCTGCAGATGTCTCTACTTTGGATGGGTCTGGAGCCGCTGTGCAGGCACCGGCTTCTGAGGGTGTATTCAGGCTTATGGACTTGCATATTAAACCGACGGCTCCTCCTTCTTTTAGGCCTAAATCTCGAACCATGTCTAAGAAACCGACGCCCAGGCTGACATGCTCAGGCCTCTATGCCTAAAAAACAAATGATAAGAATGGCTGAAAATCTTATAACTCTAATCAGGGGGAGCCAGCCTCCCCCTTCTAAGGGACCTAGGACTGAAGTTGTTTATCTTCTGACCAGGATTCTGATTTTTCTGATTCTTCTGATGATCTGGATTTGCCCTTATCTATTTATGAGGATTCTGATGCAAAGGACTCTATTCCTTCTGCTTCCCCTCCAGAAGATTTTTCTTTTGGTGAAACCTTACATACTCTAAGGGAGCATTTCCACAGGGAAAGCCAGGATTTTTCTGATTCAAAAAAAAAGAGGCTTAGGGATTTCTTAATCCTGCCTCAGCATAGGCCTTTAGCTATTCCTCCTCTACTAGACATTGTTGATGCTTTCTCAGAATCTAGTTTGGCCCCTGATTCTTTGCCTCCTGCTCCCAGAAAACCTGACCTATATTACAGGGTTCCTGATTCTCACAAGTTTCTTTTTAAACATCCTATTGCAGATTCAGAGACCATTTCACAGGGAACCAAGGGCATTAAGGCTTCTACTGCTAAAAATCCTACCCCTTCTGATAGAGACTCCAGGGCGCTGGATAGATGGGGTAAGAAGGTTTACACTTCTGCAACCTTGGCCATTAGGGCTGTAAACTGCCAGTTTCATATGTTAAAGTATTGACAACATGTTATTGGATTGCTTAAACAGAAAATGATGTTGATTCCTGACAGTGCGGAAAATAAAGAATTACAGGATTTAATGCATTTTGCTGAACAGGTTGGAAAACATACTTTGCAATGTGGATTTGATTCTTTAGAGGCCTTTTGCAAGGGATGTTGTTACTGGTTCTGTGCTCAGAAGGCATGCTTGGCTTAAGGAGCAATCTTTACTTGATCATGTTAAAGCTAAATTGTTGGATGCTGTCTTAAATCAGGACCGCCTGTTTGGCAACAAGGCTGAGGAAGTTCTTAAAAAGATTGAAGATAAAGCTAAAGCTATGCAAACTGTTAAATATTTCTTACAAGTTCCACCTCCTAGATTTAGTAGGCACTGGCTCTCTAAGAATTGGTCCTTTCCAGCCTCTTCAAGGTCTTCTCAAGCCAAACCCAGACATAGCAGAAACCCCAGGTTTTAGTCCCAGGGGACACACAAGACTAAGCAGTGGGGGGGTTTCCGCACCCAAATCAGGGAGTAGTAAGACTCCCCTCTATAGAAAACAGTCTCAATGACTTGCTTCTAAAACTTCCAAGCACTTCTCAACTGAATGCTCCTTTAGGTAGAAAGATTGGTCTGCAGGCCTGGGAACTCATTACCCAGGACAAATGGGTTTTAAATATAGTGTCCCAGGGATACAGATTTCACTTCCACACCTTACCAGCACCAAGCGCGGGTGGCCAGATCTACCCCCAAATCAGTGGGCAGAGGCCCAAAATCAAGTACACTCTCTCTTAAGCATGGGGACTATTCATTTGGTACCAGAAGAGGAAAAGGGACCAAGGGTTCTATTCGAGACTTGTGCTGGTACCCAGAAAAGGCAATACATGGCGTCCTATCCTGGACCTTTCTACTCTAAATACCTTTCTGGTGATTCCAAAATTCAAGATGCTGACTCTTCACCTGCTGCTTCCTATGCTAGGCAAGGATGCATGGTTGGCAACACTAGACTTAAAAGAAGCATACCTGCACATCCCTATCAGGGAGTCTTGCAGAAGATACCTATGCTTCAAAGCAGGCTAAATGCACTTTCAGTTCTCTGCACTGCCCTTTGGCTTATCTACTGCGCCCAGGGTATTCACAAAGTGCCTAGCTCCAGTCATTGCATTATGCAGGCAAAGAAATATTCAAATATACCCATATCTGGACGATTGTCTAATTCAGGCAGTAAAGCCAGGGCATACTTTTGTATTATCTAGCCTTTGTTTAGAGGGTACTGATTTGTCTGGGGTACACCATAAACGAAAAGAAATCACACCTGTTACCCTGTCAACAAATTATATTCCTGGGAGCAAGCTTGAATACAACTTCCCAGATGGCTTTCCTCATGCCAGAGAATCGGATTCATTTGACAACCTACTTCATACAAGTGGCCACAAAAACCCAGTTATCTGCAAGGCAAATGCTTCAAGCCTTGGGGTTCATGGCCTTCTGCATTCTTCTAATTCCATATGCAAGGTTGCATATGAGGAAACTGCAATGGTATCTCAAAAACCTATGATGTCAACATTCACAGGATCTAGAAGCAATGATTTCTATCATACCTTGCTTACACCTAGAGTTCCTTTGGTGGGTAGAGGCCTGCCACCAAAACAGGGGGCTACCATTCACACTACCCCCTGCCGCCCAAACCTTAACAACAGATGCATCAGACTATGCATGGGGGGCCCACTTGGCAGGGAAGTGCATTCAGGGCAAATGGAACCAAAGTCAAATGCACCTACACATAAATCAAAAGGAAATGTTAGCTGTACAAAATGCTCTGACAGCCTTCAATGACCACATTCTTCCAGGACAATTAATGATAAAAACGGACAACGCCACTGTTATGTGGTACATAAAAAAGCAGGGGGGTACACATTCTTACCTTCTCTGCAGACTAGCCATGGCATTGTGGAATACAGCCCTGAGCTATCAAGTACATTTACAACTCAATTCCTGCCAGGAAAACTAAATACATTGGCAGACGAACTAAGCAGAAACCTCATGGACCCACACGAGTGGAAACTGGAATCAAGGATTTTCAACATGTTGACAAGCAAATGGGGGAGCCCAGATAGTTTTGGGGGGAGGCAAACGGGTCTCTATCAGTTGGACAAATTCTGCACAAGGTCTCCCCACAAACAAGCTTGGAAAGTGGGTGCTCTGTCCTTCAGCTGGAAAAACCTATCAGTTTATGCCTTTCCTCCTCTGCCTCTGCTCTCCAAAGTACTACTAAAGATCAAACAAGACAAACCAAGGACGATTTTGATTGCACCAGACTGGCCATGCCAACACTGGTGTACCCCCTCTTGTGCAGTGTGTCACTGTGGGCCCCATGACACCTGCCTCAGACTCCTACTCTATTGTTTCAGCAGGAGAACCAAATTCTGCACCCTCAACTTCAAACACTGAATCTAGCAGCCTGGCTAATTACATAATTTCTCCTTTACCGTCCCTCAGTAAACCAGTGATGGATATCATTTTAGAGGCAAGAGGTCTAGTACCAGAAAGTCTTATGCTGAAAAATGGAAAAGATTCTGTGCCTGGAACCAATCTCAATGGATGAGCACAACAGTGCCCAATTTACCTCAGATTTTACAGTACTTAACTGAGATGCTTCATAAGGGCCTGTCTCTCTCCTCCATCAAAATTCACGCCTCAGCCATCTCAGCTCATTATAACACAGAACCACCCCTCTTCTCTCATCCACTGCTTTAAGCAGTTCCTCAGAGGGGCCAAAAATCTACAACCACCCAGGAGAGCTCCAACTCCAGCCTGGGACCTCTACTTTGTATTGGAAAAACTCACCCTTCCTCCTTTCGAGCCAGCTGCTACTGCGGACTTAAAATTCCTTTCTTGAAAACAGCTTTCCTTTTAGCAATCACTTCAGCAAGAAAGGTATCTGAATTAAAGGCCCTCATGGCAGTGGAGCCTTTCATCATCTTTCATGCGGACAGGGTGTCCCCTCAGGACCAATCCCTCCTTTATGCCCAAGGTGGTATCCAGTGTGGCCCTTAATCAGTCCATACATTTGCAAACCTGCTTTCCTAATCCACAAAACAAAGGGGAACAGATTCTGCACTCCTTAGACGTGCACAGACAACTTAGATTCTACTTGGACAAAACTAAACCTCAAAGGAAAACCGATCAACTGCTGGTGGCATTTGCTGCAGCAGCAAAGGGGAAGGTGGAGCTCTGTACATACTTTCACCAAGCATTACTGTCTGCCAATTTTCTCTAAATCCAAAGCTGGCTCAGCCACTGCAGTCTTGCAGGGTCTTTTAGCTGGTCCTAATTCTATTTAAATTCCTCCTCCCATCCTTAGCCTTGGGAATCTACCCAAAAGTGATGACTGCAACAGTGTAACACGAAGAACATAGTACATTTGTGTACACTTACCATAAATGTAGATGCTCGAGTGTATTCACGTTGCAGTCCTGGTTACCCTCCCTCCAGTCCCCTTCTTTTTTTGGATATACCTCTACTTCCCTTTGCTTTCTTCAAAAGCTTTTTGGTGTATTTGCTTTTTTGTTGGAGGTATAACCTTGTATATTTATAGATTTAATTGCTTCCCATTAAGGGGGCACCTGATATCTGGGGCAAGAAAAACTGATGTAATGACGTCTACTGCATGTTTTATACCCCTGATGTAATGACGTCTACTGCATGTTTTATACCCCTGATGACCTGACGTCATGGAAGAAGGGACAGCAACCGACACAGGACTCAGGACTTTGTTAATCAGGCCGACTGAGGACTACTGCAAGCAGATAACCCAAAAGTGATGACTGCAACAGTGAATACACTCGAACATCTACATTTATAGTAAGTGTACACAACTGTACTTTTTGAGCCCTGCCTTTTGGCCTCACTACAGCCCCCAGAGTGTTCACCAAATACACGGCAGTGGTTACAGCTCACCTGAGGCATCTAGGAATCCAGGTGTTTCCATGCCTAGACGATTGGCTCCTTACCACCACCACCACCAGGCATCAACTCATTCAGGCTGGGGAGTCTACTTTGTCACTCTGCAATCATCTGGGCATTACAGTCAACTCAGAAAAATCTGCCTTGTCACCATCGCAGCATATCGTTTTTATCGGGGCAGAGTTGGACCCCGCCACCATCACCACACTAAGGCTTCCAGTAGAAAGTCTCTCTCTCCTTCGTCAACATGTCAGCATCCTGATATCAAAGGACAAACACCAGCATCGGTAGTTCTGAAAGTATTAGGCGTGATGGCGACAGCAATTCTAGCCAAACCACCAGCTCGGATGCACATGCGGATTCTATAATGGCTGTTATTCACTCAGTGGTCTTACCAAGAGCTCCCATGACTCGCACTATAATGATCACAAATTCTTGCAAAAAGGACCTTCAGTAGTGGTTAACCTCAGTTCATGCCACGATAGGACGCCCATTTGTGCTACCCCCTCTAGTGGCCACAGTGACCACGGACGCATCCCTGATAGGGTGGGGGGGGGGCATTTTCAGGGAAAGACGGCCCAAGGCACATGTACTGATCAAATAAACACATCTGCATATCAATGTCCTGGAGATGAGAGCAGTACTTTCTTCCTCTGGGTACGATTGCAATTCAGGCAGACAACATGTCGGTGGTCTGGTATTTGAACAAAAAAGGAGGAACCAGGTCTTGCCCTCTTTGTTGTGAGGCTCTCGTTGTTTGGCAATGGGCTGTTTCCACCCAGCGCTTTCTGTTGGCAACGCACATCCCGGGGAGATCCAATGTGATAGCAGACAAACTAAGAAGGGCAGTCTTGCTGCCCCATGAGTGGTCCCTCAAGAAAGAAATAGCAGACAGGGTATTCCGCAGGTGGGGCTGGCCTTGCTGCGACCTTTTTGCCAGTCACATGAACACGAAATGCAGAAGATACTTTGCCCTGATTCCCCCTCCGGGAGAAGTCCCATGGGATGCACTCGTACACGATTGGCCTCCTCTATGCATTTCCACCAATTCCATTGATACCCAAGGTTCTACAGAAAGCAAAAACCCTGGGAAGGACCATCATTCTAATAGCCCTTCATTGGCCTTGTCAGATTTGGTTCCCCTTTCCATTGACTTCATCTTTTGGAGGATCCTTGGATTCTGGACCCAGTTCCAGACCTTCTGATGCACCCATTGGGGTATCTTCATCCTTCTCTGCAGTCCCTGAAGCTCACAGCTTGGCTGCTCCAATTCCCATCATAGCCAGGTTCCATAACCTTTCCAATGAGACAAAACAGAACCTTTTGTCTTCTCATAAATCTTCTGCTATGAAACTATATCTTAGCAAATGGAAAAAAATTTCTATATGGGCCTCAAAAAATAACATTGATCCTTACCAAGCCCCTATGGCCTCCATTTTAGAGTTCTTGACTATGATTTTTAACAAAGGATCTGCAGCAGCAACAGTTCATGTTCAATTGGCTGCCATCTCTAATTTTCATCTTGGATTTGAAGGATTGAATATCATGTCTCACAGGTTATCCAAGGCCTTTCTCAAAGGGACCTTTCATATTAGACCACCTGTGAAATCTTCCTATTCCCCATGGAATCTAAATTTTATGCTTTCCCACATAATTCTTCCACCATTTGAACCAGCTTCATCTTGTGATCTCAGATTTTTTATCATGGATGACCATCTTTCTGGTAGCTATTACTTCTGCCCGCAGAGTGTCAGAGCTTCAGGCTTTATCCATCAAGCCTCCCTATTTGATATTTCATACTGACAGAGTCTCACTTAGAACAAACCCCTCATTCTTGCCCAAAGTTTGCACTGAAACCAATCTCAACCAAGTTATTGATTTGCCAGTCTTCTTCCCCAACCATTCTAATAATTTAGAGTATATGCTGTACAAACAATGTTCACAGACAGCTCAGATTTTATTTGGATTGAACAAAAGATTTCAGAAAATCAGACCAGCTTTTTGTTTCATTCTCGGACTCTAGGAAGGGTAGGCCAGTGGCTAAAACAGTTCTGTCTAAATGGTTATCTGATTGTATCACCTTTGCCTATTCAGCTGCCAATATGCCTTTGCAACACAAGATTAAAGCTCACTCAACCGGAACAGTTTCTACATCATCTGCCTTTTCTGCCAGACTTCCCATTGATAACATTTGTGCAGCAGCCACTTGGTCAAAACCTCATACCTTTATCACTCATTACAAAGTTGACAAGGCCACCAGGGACAGGGCCTCCTTTTGGATCCATGGTTCTGAGAAATATACTCCCATGAGCCACCCAAGATTGATGGTGCTTGAGACGCTACCCATCAGTAAAGAATGAATGGTGAGATTGAACAACTTCACATAAAGAAGTTATGTGCTTACCATAACGTTCCGTGTGAGTTGTTCATCTCACCTTCATTCTTACGTCCCTCCCTCCTACCCCCTCCTGGGCTGATAGATGACCGAGATGTTGGATCCATCGTGGTTACTCAATCCTTCTATTCCTTTCTCTTTGGAGTGAAAGAATGACATATGGTATTGTACACAGCAAACAAGATCTGAGGTAATTCCAGGTGCATCATGGGATAGCGACTTGTCCTCGAGCTATTTGAAGACCTCAAGCTTTTCAGTTGGCCATATCGGAGCCAAGGGATCAGCTCCAAACCCATCAGTAAAGAATGAAGGCGAGATGAACAACTCATATGGAACATTATGGTAAGTACATAACTTCTTTTTTTATTTGTCAGGCTGGCATCACACAAGGCCTGTTCTTCCAGGCAGGGGAAATTATTACCCCACTGGGGACAATTTTTGCTCTCTTTACAGAGTATTGTTAGTCTTTTGTACTGAAGTTAGTCTGGTATGTACCTTTGCACTCTCAGATTAATGATGCAGCTACTTAAGATGTCTTTGTGTCTGTAAAACACTGATACCTGACAGAGCTTCATATGTAATGGTGTGTGTGTGTGTGTGTGTGTGTGTGTGTGTGTGTGTGTGTGTGTGTGTGTGCGCGCACGCGTCTGTTTTGTTCATGGTTTAGTAAAAACACCATTAGAAAAATGGAGTTAGTCCTCCATTCATACCTAGACAAAAGAGGAGTTTGCCCTTCACCAAGTAAACTGCCATGTTTGTTGAATGGCAGCCCTAGACTTCTGTGGGTATTTTGCTAAAACAAAGTAGGTAAAAAAGAAGTAAGCTTACAAAGAAGGGTCAACATTCTGCCAAGTTTTTGAGTGCATTTTTCTTCCCTGCATATAACAGAGTTTGCTCTGTAAAGGCTCCTTTGTAACCCCCAAACCTGATGCCTATTTCAGCCAAGTCCTTCAGCTTTGCCCATTTGGAGGTCATCACACCTTTGGCTGCTCACACCTTCCTGGACTGAAGATGGGTAAAAAACTTTATTACACTGTGAAGGACACCAGTGAGGAAGAGAAAAGGCAAACACTACTAAAAACTCCTGATGTCCACCACGGCAGTAAAACTTAATAGTAAAATCAAAACTTTAATAAAAAGAATATAACATAAAAACTTTTGTAGCTGAACAGTCTTTTTTTATACGATCTGAGGAAGGCTTATTTGCCGAAAGTGCTTATCGGAAGACTGAGGACTGCTTATTCTATGTTATATTCTTTTTATTAAAGTTTTGATTTTACTATTAAGTTTTGCTGCTGTGGTGGACATAAGGAGATTTTAGTAGTGGACTGAAGATGGAGTTGTTTCTTTTGAATTAAAAGGCAGGTTCCAGACATCTGAATTGAAGGAATATGTTGCAGTTTAAGAAGAGGATGGCAGTAGCCCCCACTATAGTAGTGAAAAACAGGATGCTTGTGTGTTTATGGTACACCTTAGGGACATCCCCTACTACCACAAGTTCACAAATTCCTAAGAGCAAGTCACTCAGCCAGGGCTCTTGCATCTGATTTAGCAGATGTGTACCATTTCACTGCCCCTGCCATGTGGCAGGTCCTTCCTCCCCTACCAACCTCCCAGCATCCAATCTGTGTAAACATCTTGGGCTGCAGGTGCACCCCCCACCCACCAAACATGAATAAGTACTATTGCTGAAGTGCAATTCCAGTGAAAATATTACAAAGGCTTGTCTACAAGCACAGTTTTTCTTGAAATTAAACGCAATGTATGTCTTAACTTTCAACATAAAGACTTAATGTTAATGCCTTTATATACTGAGTTTTTTTGTTTAAAGCATGCACACTTGCAGAGGCCTGTCTAGCTAGCCCAGTTTTCCTAACTCCAATCCTGTAAGACCCCATTTCAGACTCTAGTTGATGACACACTGCTGGGTTCTGTACCTCTGTCTGAGTAGCAAGGCAACATTTAAAATTTTTATCTCTGGCTTTTACATCCAACTGTGCTTTTTTCCCCAGTTTCATCTGTGACCAGTCAATATTAGACTATTTTTGTATCCACTTCCAAACTAAACTGCACTACCCCAGAATTAGTAACACCAGAAATAATTAAGTTGTGCTAGTTTAGTTCCCCCATTGAACTGTACTGCTATTTACGTAACTGCAGTTCATCTATTCTCTTGGTACTCTCTCCATATCACTTACCCACAGTTTGAGTCAATTGATTGTTTTTGTTTGAAATCTTCCAGAATCTGGTTGAGAGACCTGTCAATCACTCCCACAGGACTCCTCCTGCAATGAGTCCTTGCCCTCCTCCCCCACTAGGAATGCATAGGACAAAAGTTATATAAAGGCCTGTATTTTCTGTTATCTGATTGTTTTCCAGCCCACAACCCCTCCTAAGAGCAGCTAACAGATCTCTGCCCGCTTCATTTCCCACCCACCCCCGGTGGTCCTACCTTTATTAGAACAAACCCCTCCCATCATTTTTACCACCAACCACAACACTACTCCCAACTCTAAATCCACCATTTTCCCACTACTACCCCTCCTCTTCTGCTAGCATGAATAAGTATACCATACTTGTACTCTTTGCCTACGTACACTGCGGTGGTGGTGCTGCGGTAGCGTTGTCGCCTCACAGTTGGACGTTGCCCATTCGATTCTCAGAGTGTCTTCTGTGTGGCGAAATGTGTGAATGGGCGTTCCTTCGTTGAAGGTTGTGCGTTAGGCCCGGCAAGCCAGCACATAAAAATCTACTGCCAATCATTAGCGGACCGGAGTTCCGCTGTGGCGACCCCTAACCGGGAAAAGCCGAAAGACACAAACAAACTTATACTCTTTGCATACCCTCTCCTTGCATATCTTACATCTTACCAAAACTCCATTATACCCCCACTCAACCACTTCCACTGTACAACTATTCACTCCATCACTCATGACTCACCCTCACTCTGCTCCTCTCTCACCCACTCAAGAACCATCCCTATGCATCCCTCACATATTCTATCAGCTAAAATACTACAACTAAATGCATCCCTACAAGTTAACAAAATAACCCTCCCACCACATCTGTTACTGACTGCACCCAATCATAAAGTTTCCCTAAAATGCAAACTCTTTCACAAACTGATAAAACTAATAACCTCATGCATATCAAAACTTGCCCTCGGGGAAGACATCCACCCCAACCCTGGCCCCTCCATCTCCAACCCCATTTCTAATAATCAGACTAACAACCACATCTCCCAAATCCCAGCCAGTAGAAAACCAAATGACCTCCTTCTGCTAAGCCTAAATATCAGAAGTATAGCCAACAAAGTCTGCGAACTCCATGCCGCCATAGACTTATACTCCCCAGATATGATCATCCTGACAGAAACCTGGCTAAAACCTCACATTACCAGTGAGCAAATCCTCCCTAATGGTTACAACATACTATGACTAGGCCGACTAAACAAGAAAGGAGGTGGTATAGCTATAATATTTAAACAGCATCTAAACATCCAGATTCTAAACTCATCAGCTCCCCAAATTGCCAATAAAGAAATAATATATACCAACCTGAAAATAAACCAAAATAAAACTATCAACATAATAGGATGCTACTTCCCACCTGGCCAAAATATCACTCCACTAGAAAACCTCCTCAGCTGGACTACCCACCATCTCCCTCAAGAGACCATAAGTTTAGGTGACTTCAATATTGATTGGCAGTCCTGTTGCGGCAGCCATCCAGCCCAGCAGCTAAACCTTCATGAGTTCACCCATCTAGTCCAGTCACCAACTAGAATAAATAAAAACTCCAACAAGCACACTACCCTGGATTGGATACTAGTCAGCAAGATTCCCCAGTCCTATATAGCAGGCTGCCTATCAGATAGCCTCAGTGATCATTTCCCAACATTCCTACTCAAAATACACCTATACCAAGTTAAACCGGTTATCTACCGTCAAATACATAAAAAAACTACACTTTAACCCACTCACATTCATCTCATCCCTCAAAGAATGTAACTGGCAACCTCTAAATTACCTCAGCCTAGATGACGCAGTCCAGTTTTTCAATACTACCTTCCTAAGCATCCTAAATAACCATGCCCCCATAAGACTTACCAGAACTAAAGCCCAACCCTCCCCATGGCTACAGAAAACCATTAGGTCAGAAATGAAAAACAGACATAAAGCCTGGGAACACTGGTGCAAAACCAAAACCTGCTCAGCTAGACAGACATTCCTAGAACTACGCAATAGAGTCAAAAAGCTAATAAAGGAGGACAAAATCCAATACTACCAGTCTGCCCTCAACTCCTCCCAACACACCCCCAAACAATTCTGGACCCCCATAAACTCCATCCTCCACCCAGGTAAAATCAATACCCTTACACCTAACATTCCTCACTCCTCAGAAAATATTGCTACCTCATTCAACACACACTTCACACAAACCGTACTACCACTAGCTAGACAACACATCCCCCTTCCCTACACCCCACACCTTCACCCAGTAATCTCCCCAGACAACACAACCCCCCTCCCCCACACCTTCACCCAGTAATTCCCCCAGACAGCACAACCCCCTCCCCTACACCCCACACCTTCACCCAGTAATCTCCCCAGACAACACAACCACCACCCCTACACCCCACACCTTCACCCAGTAATCCCCCCACACTCTTCTCATTTTCTCCCATTCTAGACAGCACAACCCCTCCCTACACCCCACACCTTCACCCAGTAATCCCCCCACACTCTTCTTATTTTCTCCCATTCTAGACAGCACAACCCCCTCCCCTACACCTTCGCCCAGTAACCCCCAGGCAACACAACCCCCTACACCCCACACCTTTGCCCAGTAATCCCCCCACACTCTTCTCATTTTCTCCCATTCCTACCTCCAACATAAGAAAACTCTTAACTAAACTTAAACTCACAAAATTAGCAGTAGACAACCCCCCCCCCAAATGAATTCCTACAAATCGCAGCTGACGCCCTAGCCTACCCAGTATCCATCTTGATTAAACGATCTCTGTCAGAATGCTACGTCCATGCACTATGGAAAATATCACACATCATTCCCCATCACAAAGGCGGCCCCTGCACAGAACTAACCAACTACCGCCCCATAGCGATTCTGTCTCCACTCTCCAAAATGCTAGAGAGATGCATTCACTCTCAAATCTCAGACTACCTCCTTACTAACAACCTTCTTTCTAATACTCAACATGGTTTCCGACCAAACCATAGCACCACCACTGCCTTACTGTCTTTTACTAACAATATCCTTCACCATAAAAACAATGGCCATCTCTCCTCTGCTACTTTCCTAGACCTATCTAAAGCATTTGACATGGTCCCACACAAACAACTCCTCTCTGTACTCAATAACCTATCCATTTCTCAATCAGCCACCAACTGGTTTCAGAGTTACCGTTCTGACCACCAGCAATCTGTTGTATGGCAAAATGACATCTCTCCCCAACTACCTGTCTCTATTGGTGTTCCCCAAGGATCCATCCTTGGACCCCTACTCTTCTCTATTTTCACCAATAACCTAGCCTCTGCCACCAAACATGGCACACATGCAATATGCAGATGACTCAACCATCATCTGCTCAGCCCAGTCCCTACCCAAACTGCAAAAGGTCACACAGGATGCCTTTTCCTCTGTTGAAACTTGGCTATCCGATGCCCAGTTAATACTCAACCCAAACAAAACTAAACTCCTCATCTTCAAACCCACCAAACATACTCAAAACAACTCTCACTTTAACATCACAGCAAAAGACTACACCACTATCCACCCAACAGATCACACCAAATTGCTAGGAGTTGAAATAGACAACAGTCGCAAATTTGACATTCACATATCCATGACCATAAACAAAGCCCACCAAAAACTAGGAGCCTTATACAGAAATAAGCAACTCCTCACCAAATCAGCTAGGATTTCAGTTGCAAATTCGCACCTTATCTCCACCCTACATTATGCCTCTCCAGTATATACCAACCTAAGGCAATGCGATCTAAATAAATTCGAGACCTGCTACAACAAAATCGCCAAATTCGCCACCGGGGCATCCTACCACAGTCACCACTGTCTCTCACTTACTGAACTAGGCTGGCTAGAACTCCCTCGCCTCCTTCAATGGTATCAACTCGCACTCGCCCACAAACTGGTTAACCATCCTCTAAAGGTCCCATCCCTCCAGTATCTACTCCAACCCTATCTCACCACCAGACCACTACGATCCAGCAACAAAAATCAATTACAGGTTACTAGAGCCAATAACACTGCTGGAGAAGCACTATTCTCCAGCGCTATAGCCAAATTATGGAACCCCCCCCCCCACAATAACCTGTCTACCAAAATGCACCCACTTCAAAGCTTTACTTAAAGCGCACCTAAAAACATGCTGGCTATGCCCTTGTAACTCTCCCCTCTAACTTCTCCCACTCCATCTACCCTCTACCTCTCTTCCACCCCACAAACTACCTTTGATTACAGCAAGCTCCGATACTTCCATGCCTATCTACTTATGTAGCAGTAACTTCTTATTGTAACAATTGTTAATATCTGCTATGACTTTGTGGCTAGAACAGATGCTAGTTATCTACTGAATGTACTATGTTCTTCATCTGTAACTATGTTTGTAATATTTTAATTGTTCGGATTCTTCATCTGTAACTATGTCTGTAATATTTTAATTTGTGGAGCTTTTCTCCCCGGGCCTCTGCTGAAAATGGACCTGCGTCCAGTCGGACATTCCCGGTCAACAAATGTAAATAAATAAATAAATAATAAGATTGGCTTAAGATAACTCAATAATTCCTCCATTTTCTTCAGGACTTGCAGCCAGACCTTGAGCAGCTGACTATCCTTCTCCAGAGTGAGAGTCTGACTTCTCAAAGAGTGAGAAATAGTTGGTCTGTATGTCCCATTGGGCCTCACTGAAGTATGAAAAAGATGCTAACACTGTTTTCTGACTGTCCCCACAGGACCTCCTGTTTTGTAAACTGTGATGAGAGGTAATTTTAAATGGCAAAGAGGTGTCAGCATCCCAGGAAAGATATTGCAAGGACTTTCTGGGACTGGAACCTTCAGTTTTGGAAGTTTGTCAGTATGCCTTTTAAGCCCCTTCCTTAGAACCAGACTTCCAACCTGCTCCCAAAAGATTTGACTGTTTTCAGAGCACCCAGGAACCTGCTAAGCATCTTTGCAGAAATCCAGTAATAAAGCAGCTCCAGTACCCATGGATTCTACTAAGGGAGCTCTAGCCTGGTTCCAGGGCAGAACATTTCCCAGTGTCTGGAATGTATGATTCTTAGCCACCTCATACTTCAGATGAAACAGTAAACTGAGGTTCCATCTGCTTGAGCTTCTAGTAGCTCACTTGGATGTTAAAAATCCTGCTGCACCTAATCAAAGAGTGGGGAGAAGTTCCCCGATGCCCTGGCCAAATTTCTCCAAGTAGTTTAAATACCACTGCAGGTCTCCTCTGAAGAGAGGTCACCAGCTTAGTGGGACTAACTTAGTCAATTATGGTTGGATTGATTGAAAATAATATAAAATAAACTTTGAGAGAAAAATATACATAGCAACATTCATAAACTGTAAACGCACATAACTGAACATTGGGTCAAAACACTCAGAGCTTTAGAATGCTATTCTGTAGGTTTTGGATGGAAGTCTGCTAGCAAGCATGCTATCAAATGTGCATGCAATGCTGTGGAAGCAGCATTTAGGGTTGTGGCAGCAGGGTCAGTTATCGGGAGATATTTTTAGCTGAGGATTCAGGTCCTGCTAGAGGATGTCAGAGTGCAGCATCTTAGTTCTTTAAGAAAGGAGCGCTCTTTGGGGACTTGTGTCAAAAAATGTAGAAACTGGAGCAGAAGGGGAGAAGAGTGAATTAAGCAGCTGTTCCACCATCTTTTCGCCAAGTACATCAGGAATTATCCAACTAAACAATAGCCTTATTACTGGAGGCAAGAGAAAGGGAAACTTCCAGAAATGGAAAGGCTACTAATAAGTGCCAGACTGAGGGAGAAGTCACGGATGGGGACCCGCAGGCCAAAACCATAGTACAGAACAGTGACTGTATACCACATGTCCTTCAAGAATGCAACTGCAGTCATAACATATGGGTTGTCCTGCCTCAGGCAGCCCTCGGTCGGCCGGATTCCAAAGTCTGGGTCCGACGTCGGCTGATGTCGCATTTCTCTCCGACGTCAGAGCGGCTGGAGTACATAAGCATCAGCCGACGCCATTTTCTTCAGTCTTTCTTGCCGCATGGTGCCCGAAGCAGAAGCAGTTCGCAAGTGCCGGTCGGTCAGCTCCTGTATTCTTCGATTCCGAAGTCATCAAAAAAGCTAAGTATTCCGTTGGGGACCTTTTCTTGCCTCAGCCGATGTCAGAAATTACTGAAAAAGTTAACAATTGTCTTTCTTGTGGTAAACAAATACCTCATAAGGATTTCCACTCTTACTGTCTTCCTTGCCTTGGCCCAGACCACAACGTCTCAGCCTCTGTAGCCTGTGCTCGCTTCAATAAGTGCACTCTCAGGAGCCGGGCGGAGTTTGCTGAAGATTTTTTCGGCGAAAAATTTGCTTATACAATGCCGTCGGAACTTCCGACATCGCAAACTCCCAAGAAACGAAAAGACCGGGACCGACATCCTCTGCCCATGTCTACCACCGACTCCACGCCAAAACCTACCGCGAGTGCTCCGGTTCCCCCTGAGATGGTTTTTCCACCGCTCCGAACCAAAGACACCGCATTACCGACGACTCCGATTCCGGATACCACTCCAACGCCAGTTATAGATTTTCCCCCGGTTACTGAAACCGAGGAAATGCCCGAGACCATTGCTGTAGATAAGGTCACTCCTGCACGTGGAGCTGCCAGGCCTCCTATGGCCATGTCTATTAAGGCCTACACTCGGGCTAAGGCAGCCAGCAAGACCAAGCATCTTACTGCTAAAGCCTTACCTCAGCCTACTCCAGAGACACAAATCATGACTATGGCCGCTGACTTAATTTCTATGATTAGAGGGTCACAGGCCCATCCTGAGAGAGGATCCCAGCCTCCTCCTGATAAGAGACCCCGGGTTGAACCCTCTGACCCTATCCCTTCAGATGAAGATTCTGAGGACTCTGTCCACTCCGATGGCCAGGAAGAGCTCTTCCAGACCTATGAGGACTCGGATGCAGAGGATTCCATCCCCTCGGCCTCCCCTCCTGAGGATATTTCTTTTGGGGAAGTTCTGCATACCATGAGGGAACTTTTCAAGTGGCAAGGCCAGGAATATTCTGATTCCAGAAAGCGCCTTCGAACTTTCCTTAAAAAGCCCCAGCACAGGCCCTTAGCTATTCCTCCTGTGCTTGATGTTTTGGATGATTTATATTCTGACTCCAGTGTTACCCCTGATTCTCTTCCTCCTGCTCCAGCCAAGCCAGACAGGTATTACAGGGTCCCAGAAACACATTCCCATTTATTCAGGGCCCATACTGTTGATTTGGAAACTATTTCTCAGGGACCTAAAGGTGTTTCAGCTTCCACCTCTAAAAATCCTTTGCCCTCCAACAGGGAAGCTAGGTCATTAGAGAGATGGGGGAAAAAGGTTTACACATCCACTACTTTTTCTATGAGAGCTTTGAATTGCCTTTTTCATATGTTACAATATCAGGATTTTCTGTTAGAAGATTTACAGAAAACATTGGCCTCTCCTGATCCTGTAGACAGGAAGTCTTTGCAGGAAGCTGTACATAACTCTCAGCAAGTAACCAATCACTTCCTGCAGTGTGGATATGATGCACTGGAAGCTTCATGTAGGGCAGCTATGACAGGGCAGTCATTCGTAGACATGCATGGTTAAAAGAACAACATCTACCAGATCATGTTAAGGCAAAACTTCTGGATGCACCCTTGGAAAAGAACAAGCTTTTTGGTGCTAATGCTAAGGATGTGTTAAAGTCCATCGAGGAAAAAGCAAAATCAGTTCAGACGGTTAAAGATTTCCTCCAGGTTCAGCCTTCCAGATTCAGTAGGAATTGGCCTTCAAAAAACTGGTCCTTTCCTAATCCTGAAAAATTTCAAAGGGGTAAAAAAGACGTGGCCGAGGAAGAGGACAATACATAGGTCCTTACAGGGGACGACGATGGCAGCCAGCAAACCAAAGAAGTGACACAGGGGTTTCCCCTGCCCCACAGCCACAATCTCAATGACTTTCCTCTACTTCCGCCTACCAAGGAACAAATAGAAGCTCCCTTGGGCGTAAAATTATCTCTGTTTTCAGACAATTGGCACAGATTGACAAAGGACAAATGGATTTTGGACATTATAGACCAAGGTTACAGGTTCCATTTTCATACCTTACCAAGAAAACAAGGCATGCCAAACCTACCACAAAACCAGAGGGCAGAGGCTATCAAGCAAATTTCTCTGCTGGCTTGGATAAAAGCAATAGAAAGAGTTCCACAACAAGAACAAGGCCAGGGGTTTTACTCAAGACTGTTCCTTGTTCCAAGAAAAGAAACTCAATGGAGACCAATACTGGATTTGTCCGCATTAAACACCTTTCTCATAGTACCAAAGTTCAAAATGCTGACTCTACAGCAACTCCTTCCCATGCTGGGCAAGGGGTCTTGGCTGATGACTCTGGACCTCAAGGAGGCATACCTGCATGTCCCTATCAGACACAGTTGCAGAAGATACCTCAGATTTCTTGCAGGGCCAGAGCATTATCAATTCTCAGCATTGCCATTTGGCTTATCTACTGCGCCCAGAGTATTCACAAAATGCCTGGCTTCAGTAATTGCTCATTGCAGGCTCCAGGGGATCCAAATTTACCCATACCTGGACGACTGCCTCATACAAGCGGACGACAAACTGATGTTGACAAAAAACTTGAACTATGTCATACGATTACTTCAGGCTCTGGGATACACAGTCAACTTCCAAAAGTCAAGACTTCTACCATCCCAGCAAATAATCTTCTTAGGAGCCAAATTAGACACAGCCTCTCAAATGGCTTACCTGACAGAAGACAAGCAAGAGAAGTTAACTCATTATTTCAAAGGTTTGGCAAAACTCACCCAGATGACTGCAAGGAGATTCCTACAGGCCCTGGGTTACATGGCATCCTGCATTCTCCTGGTTCCATTAGCAAGACTACACATGAGAAAGCTTCAATGGTACCTAAAAAGCCTATGGTCTCAGCACAGCAACAACTTAGAGACAACCATACCGCTCATTCCATGCCTACAAAAGGAATTCCTATGGTGGGCCTCGGTAAGCCAGGCAAACACAGGTATGTCATTCAAAACACCACAGATAACACAGACCAAGACCACAGACGCCTCAGACCTTGGATGGGGCGCACATGGAAGGCAGATGTATACAAGGACAATGGTCTCCAAAGGAAACACATCTGCTTATAAACCAAAAGGAAATGCTGGCAGTAATGCATGCCATCGAGGCCTTTCGACAACAACTTCAGCAAGGCCATTTACTGATACGGACAGACAACACCACTGTGATGTGGTATATAAACAAGCAAGGGGGCACCCATTCTTACCCCCTTTGCAGACTGACAATGAATCTTTGGGAAAAATCACTGAGCCTAAACATACAGTTACAATCCCAGTTTGTTCCAGGCAAAGACAATGTGCTGGTGGACAGCCTAAGCAGGAATTTCACAGATCCACACGAGTGGAGGTTACATCCGAAGATCTTCACACAACTCACTTCGACATAGGGCAGGCCAGAAGTAGACCTATTTGCCTCTCACCTCAACCATCATCTACAAAAATTCTGCTCAAGGACATACCATCCACAAGCTTGGAAAATAGATGCTCTCTTTCAACTGGAACTTCCTAAAAATCTGTGCATTCCCACCTCTGCCACTGATGACCTCAGTATTACTAAAGATCAAAGCAGAGAGACCCAAGGGGATCCTAATAGCTCCGGACTGGCCAAGACAACACTGGTATCCACTACTACGGAGCATATGTCACACCAAGAAGTCGGCCCTTCCCCAATGGCCCCTACTTTTGACTCAACACAACTTCAAAACAGTGCATCCAAACCTTCAGACACTGCAGCTAACAGCCTGGGAGATCCCATGAATAACCTCAATCTATCTCTCTCCAAGGAAGTTCAGCGGATATTAACAGAGGCTCGAAGACCATCCACCAGAAAGGTTTACTTAGCAAAATGGAAGAGATTCAGCATTTGGAATACCAGCAAGGGACATGATGCATCATTATTGAACATCCCACTCATCCTGGAATATTTGGCAGATATGCTAAAGAATGGACTCTCATATTCTTCCATAAAGATACATGCTTCAGCTATTTCAGCTAGATATAACACTGATCCGCCTGTCTTTTCACATCCTTTGCTAAGGCAATTCCTCAGGGGAATCAAGAACATTAAGCCACCAAGAAAGGCTCCGGTGCCAGCCTGGGACCTCAACTTTGTCCTAGAAAAACTGACTCTCCCTCCATTTGAGCCAGCAGCTTCAGTCGACTTGCAATTTCTCTCATGGAAGACAGCTTTCCTGTTGGCAATTACCTCAGCAAGAAGGGTTTCGGAACTACAGGCCCTAATGGCAATACCACAGTTCATAATTTTCCACAGAGACAGGGTCTCATTAAGGACCAACCCTACTTTTATGCCAAAGGTGGTATCTAGGGTTTCTTTAAATCAAGCTATTCATCTGCCTGCTTTCTTCCCCAATCCTGAGAACAAGGGGGAAAGACTGTTACATACCTTGGACATTCACAGGCAACTTCGATACTACCTGGACAGAACCAAGACCAGTAGGAAGTCTGAACAACTTTTTGTAGCTTACGCCCCTGCAGTCCAAGGAAAAGCAATTTCAAAACAGACTATTTCAAAATGGATTGGACATTGCATCAGATTCTGTTATTCCTTTCATGGCAAGACTGTTCCAGCCAATGTCAGACCACATTCCACCAGAGCTACAGCCACCTCTACAGCATTCTTAAGAGGGGTGGCTACTAAGGACATTCTAGAAGCTGCTACATGGAGCTCCGTGCATACATTCTCCAAACACTACAATCTCCCTCTATACTCCAGATCCAGAGCAGGCTTTGCTTCGGCAGTCCTGCAGGGTTTGATTGCCACACCATCTTTTCCTAGAGCATTCCTCCTCCCCCAGCTAAGCTATGGTATTCTACCCATATGTTATGACTGCAGTTGCATTCTTGAAGGACATAGTACAGTTTTGTACCTACCATAAATGTAGATGTCCGATAGATATGCAACTGCAGTCGGATTTCCCCCCCCTCCATACCCCTCTATGCCTAGGGTCCACTCCTATCCCTGTTTCTCTTAGCTGGGGATATCTGTTATGGTGTATCTGTTTATTGCTTATTTATTTGTCTGGAATCCTGTTTTTGTCTTCCAATTTGATTAAAGCCTTCCTTGGAGGGCACCTGGCATCTGGGGCAAGAAACACTGAAGAAAATGGCGTCGGCTGATGCTTATGTACTCCAGCCGCTCTGACGTCGGAGAGAAATGCGACATCAGCCGACGTCGGACCCAGACTTTGGAATCCGGCCGACCGAGGGCTGCCTGAGGCAGGACAACCCATATGTTATGACTGCAGTTGCATATCTATCGGACATCTACATTTATGGTAGGTACAAAACTGTACTTTTCCATCCCCCAGTCCCGGAAGGTCTACCTCAGCCCTTCAGCCTTCTTTAAGTTCCCCCAGCCTCAAAACGTTGTAGGTCTGCTAGCCTTATTCTTACAATAATGGGTAGATGTTAGTAAAGACATATGTTTTGTAAGTGTAGTGTCAGAGTTAAAGGCTTCAAATTCAGAACTATAGACATGATACGGTGCGTGTCTCTCCTGTCTTGCATAAACAAAGGGATCAGTTAGGCTTTTCATGGGGCCATAGAGAGTTCAGTAAGAGACAGGATGCAGTTTGCAGTGAATTTTTTTATCTGAAAGAGACATCCTAAAATGAGAGGGTAATTGCTTTTATTATCTGAGTAGTAAGCCCACTGAACATGTTTCCCTTTACTACCAACAACTGATGGTACTGTCTGGGACTTGCCGAGAAACTTTTTCTTGAGCCTAAATCCTCAGAGTGCAAGAGATGAGAAAGATTCTGGCTGAATTAAGAACTGGTTTTCTATTTAAAGACCAGTTTTTATGATTTTACTGCTGAAAGGTGTGGACTGTTGATTACCTGAATTGTAACTGTAGAGTGCCCCCTAGCACACCTGTAAGTTGTTTTGTAACCTGGTGCAGAGTGCAAGCTTCACTGTCCTTTTATTTATTTATTTATTTTGCAGGCTCGTTTTAGAATTTGATCTACTGGTGTACACATTTGGGAAATTCCCGATTGTCCTCTCTACCTGGCTTGTTATGTTCTTCTCCACCTTGGTTGTACCCTACATGCTGCTTCTCCAGTGGGCGCGACATCACCACACGTCCAAACACCGAACATTGTGCACCTTCGTCTTTGGCATAGCATTTCTGTTGTTCCAGGTGTTTATCTTAGGCTGCGGGCCAGTCTACGTAGTTCTACACCACGACCTACCACCAGCATCCAGGTTCATTATAATTATGGAGCAGGTAACAGCAAATTCATAATAAGTGGAATATTTTTATTACCTTGATTTCATGCATCAGGATGTTTGCTCTCTTTGGTGAATTGAGATGGGGCAAGCATTTCAGAAGGTATATTTGGTGTTCAGTTCTATCCTACTGTGAAACTGATAAAATGCCTTTTACTAGTCTGTTAACACTTGCTGAGTTCATTTTTGAGATTTAGCTTTTTTCCAGCTTCTCATCACTGTTTCCAAAAAATAGTTAAACTTCAGTCTTGTGAAACTTAAGTTGTTGTATGCTCGGTGTGGATCTGTTAGTGCTGAATCTGTTTTTAAGTGAAAGTATTGTGTTGTATGAGCTCAAACAGCAGGTTTTGGTGGAATTTATGATGGTCGAATCCTCCTCTTTGGCCGATAGCTCATTGCTACCACAAACCTACAGCTGTCGTCTTTTATTCCTCATCTGTCACTATTGGAGGCTCTCTATAAGTTAGTGTTATTGCTTTCATTGTCCCTAGTCCTTGATAGTCTGCTGAAAGTTCATCTTGAAATCCTTTCTTTGTCAAATTCATGTACTCCTTTATTTCCAAATTGTCCTGTACGGATCACCTTAAAGCCCTATCATAGGTTCATAGATTAGTACTAAGCTAACTGCCCTTGCGAGCCATTTTAAGCCTAGCCAATTATCCCTTGTGAGACTCAAACCCCACACCTTGTGTTTGTAAGGCAAACACCTTAACCATTAGGCCACCCTCCCAACCCTGTCACTGTCCTAAGTCTCCTACAAGTTAATTAGAGGCGATCTATGCCTGGCATACAAGGCATCTTTGGATCCAACTCTGATGGACCTTTTGCATATCTATAAAATGAACAGCATCAGAGCCCCTAGATCCAAGAATTTCAATTTTTCTTGCAATATGGATAAGACTTGTGGCAAGACAGATATGTGTTTGATAGGATCCCTGTGCTCTGGAATAGGCCCCCCATCCATGTGAAGCCAAGTCCATCCCTAACCCTAATCAAGTGCAACCTTGACTAATGGAAAGGAAATCGGAAATTCTCCCTGTGTCTGGCCTCCATGTTTCTGATGGAGGCAGATAGTAATGTCCAAACTAACATATCCCCCACCATGTAACCTCTAGAAACTTCCTAACATCCTAGTAAATACCCATAATACATAGTGACATAAGTGAGTTGGGTTGCATGACTAGGCGTACTAAAGGCCCTGGTGGTCAGTAGCCTAGTGTATACCTATGAACTAATGTTTTGGAGGTTGATCTTTGTACAGTTGTTTGTTCTCATCTTCATTTGAACTTGTCACATTTTCAAGACGTTTTGCTTTAATGAAAACCCTCAAACAAAAGAATGAAATATGTTTTAAGAACACTTACATCTCCTGTTAACTTGGAACAAATGCACAACTATGTATATTTTCAACAAATGAAGCTTAACCCTCCAGATGGGAACAATTTCCTCAAATTGGCAGCTGCACCCACAGGCATTACTTAATGTAAAATTAAGGTTACCCATGCTAAAGCAGAGTACATCCTGTGTTCCCAGCTGTTGCTGTTTGTTTTTTTCTTATCTCTGTTCCCTTCCTAGATGTGAAAAACAGTTTTCAGAGAAGATTGACTTTTAGCCCTAAGAAAAAGTGCACTGGCTACATTTAAATAAAACAAAATTGTGCATTGTTCTGTTGAATGCAGTAAAGTACTAAGGCTGCTGGGGAGGCTACAATTTCTTTCTCACTTTCCATAATTTCAGACTATTTTTCACCAAACTGCTTGCAGTTGCACCTTTAAATTTTGCATTTCCCTCAGCAAAGCATGCTAAGAACTCTCAAGATTGCTTGCACCTGCAGACACCTTAATTCCATGTAAAAGTAGTCAGCAACGAAGAAAAAAAGCGAAGCACTCTGCAGATGCATGGTCGACTCTAAATTTCACTCAGAACACAAGCTACAGAATTCCCCTCACCTACTTCCTTCAGCTGCAGACTTCCTTTCTTATTGAGATCATTTGCTAATGGGGAAAAATAAAGTTAATCTTTTTATAGGCTCATAGGAGGTTACTAGGCTAGCAGCTCTATAGCCTTTACAGGATTAGCCATGTTAATCCCAAGTATCCCCTTTTGTTCTTTTTTTAGGTAGTTAAGAATGAATTTATGAATAGAGCAGGTCTGTGATCAACACCGGGTACCCGTGTCCATGAAGGACAAGAGTGCAACCCCAGGACCAAATTTACAGTCTCCCTTCCAGTTATCTAGGTTGTGTTTGAATAGGTTCCATGAGGAGCTCTGTTTTACGTGAATAAGGAGTCTATTCCAGAGAAAGCGGCAGTCTCTGGGAGACGTATCTGTCTCTCCAGCATGATCAGTTGATGTCACAAGCTAGGTTGAGATCTGTAAAGTGGGTGACTCTTGAGCCATTTGACTTGTGGATGTGCAGCATTTTCATTAGGGCAGGGTTTGAGATTGCTCTATAGGCTAGGCACAAGTCAGCTCTCAACAGCCTATAAGATCCAGAGTAAAGTTAAAGGCCTTTCAGCCTGTCCATGTCGGTAATGGTTTGGAGCCCCTGTATTTTCTTAGTGAAAAACCTCTGAGGTCTCTACAGCTGCTGCAGGTGTCTGGTGAGATGCATGCAAAAGGGTGCATTATACTTTAATAGTGGTCTGATGAGAGTCTAGTGCATTGGAATTATAGCATCCTTTGACCTGAATGCTATGCTTTTATTTATGAGGTGCACTATGTGGAAGGCTTTCCTTACCACTGTCGAAGCTTGGTGGTCAAAGTTCAGATTGCTGTCAACCTGCGTTTCCAAATCTCACACCACTAGGTTGGAACTCAGGAGGGTGCTGTCAGTATTGTACTTTGTAGGAAATTCCGTTTTGCCAAAGGGATAATAATGTATTTTTTTGCATCTAGTTTTAAACCATGGCTTTGGCACCAGTCATTTGTTTGTGTTAACCCTTCTTGTAATATGGTGACATCACTGAGGGACTCAGTGGTAGCTCCCAGTTTGCAACCATCAGAGGACCTCTGAGATATAGATGCCAAACAGTAAGGGGCCCAGCACAGACCCCTGTGGTACTCGACTGGTGACAGGTCTACTGGTGGAAGTCGAGTCATCAGTTTTGACAGAGTATGTTCTGTTGGTGAGCCAGTTGCCTGTCCACCTAGTAACTTAAGGGTTAATCCCTATCTGGAAGAGTTTCTCAGTGATGCCAGAGTTGGGGAATTGTGTCAAAAGCCTTGGCAAGGTGGAGATAGGCTTTGGGCACTGTCTTACCTTCATCCATGGCTTTAGTGACATTCTCAAATAAGTCTACCAGGTTTAAAAAGCATGATCTACCCTTAACTAAGCCAGACTGGGTTGGATCCAGCGTTTGGAGGTAGCCTATGTCCTTGATGATAAGGTCCATGGTAATTCTTTCTATGGCCTTGCAGATGAGGCTGGTTAGACTTATGGGTCTGTAGTTCCCAGGGTCAGTTGATGGCCCTCCTTTGTGCAGGGGGATTACTGTCACTGTTCTCCATTCTGCAGGCACATAGCCAGTTCACAAGCTATGATTAAAGACACCAAGTGAGTGTGCTAGTTCTTGTTTTAGATTGTTTAGTAAACAACCTGGGATATTCGGTCCCATTAAGGCTGTGCTTTCGGTCTTAGTGAGTGCGGAGATGGCCTCTTCTGTAGAGATGCTTAGCAGAGGACTGGTGTCAGGTATGATTTGGGATATAGTAGGTGGATGAAATTTGCGCTGAATCTGTCAGCTAGCAGTTTGGCGATATATTTCTGTGTAGTATGAGTGTCCCCATCTACAACCAGTTCGGCACATAGCTGGGTATTCTCATTTAGACTTCGGACATAGTTAAAGAATGCCTTATGATTGTCCTTGGCTAGGGATGTGATTTTAGTTTTGCAATTTGCTTTAGAAGACTTTAGAAGATTTTTGATTTTCCTGTTTAGGCTTGGGAAGGAACTCTTCCTCTGTAGAGTGATATCCCTCTTGCTTTTGGACAACAGTTTCTTCATCTTGTCATATAATCTGATTATACTTGAAGTCCACCACAGTGACTTGTTTTTATGGGAAGACTTGGTTTTGATCAGGTCAGGTATAGCAGAGTTTATGCAGTCACTTAAGTTGCTTGTACAGGGCATTTGCATACACTTCTGCCTAGTGATCATTGGTATCTGCGATTGTGGGTGGTATGAAGCTTTTTATACCATTGCTTAGTATGCTGTAGTTAGCTTTGGTGAAATATTTTTCTAATGTTTGTTCCTGTGAGGGTGTCAGTTCCAGTAGTTACTTCAAACAAGATGGATTTCTGGTCTGAGCTAGCCAGGGAGGGCATCACACTTGGGGAAGTACAGCAACCCCTCCCCCCATGTTGGTGACTACTGTGACCAGAACATTAGAGCCCTCAAGTGGGGGTGCAGACTGTTTCAGAGCATTTGTGTTAAAGTCCAGGAACCTCTGGGCGAGCACGTTTTTGCTGATGTATGTCCCCCAGTCTGAGGAAGGATGGTTTTACTCTTCCATGACTGAGGTGTTGGGCTGTATGGCGAGGGATTCCATTAAATTGAGTTAGGGGGTGTGCTTATCCTGGTTCATGGTGGGGGATCTATAGCTAGAAATGATGTGTTATGGTACTTTCCCAGTTGTTAATTGGACATGGAGTACTTCGAGAGAGTCATGCTGTTTGACCAATCTCGAAGTGTATTTGGATTTAATGAAGATGGATACACCTCCACCTTTGGCTCACTCATGCTCATTTTGAGGTCTGAACGTGTGGAAGGAATTGTAGTCTTGCACGGCCAGAGTCCTTTCAGCCACCTTGAACCAAGTCTCGGTAACTGCAGACATCAGCATCCTCCAAGGTGAGGAGTGCTTCCAGGGAGTGCAGTTTCATGTTTAAACTCCTAGCATTAAGCAACACTACCCTGAGTTTGTCTTGATTAGATTTTACGTTGGAAAAGGCATTATTAGGGAGGCAAGGCCCTTTGCCAATATCTGAAAGGCTAGAGGGGACAGGTGTAGACCATCTCTAGCAAAGCATCTGTCTGCCATATTTATTTATCTATTTTATTTTACAGTAACTGGATACATGTCCATTTTCATTAGAGGCCTGGGGAGAAAAGCTCCAAGACACATACACAAATACAATATAGTAAGTTGCAGCAGTCCAAGTGTATAACAGCTGTTGTTAATAAAAATACAATACTCATAATGAGCATAACACAAAACAGTAAAAGGTAATGTGCAAGAGATGTTACTATATACATATATACATATTTTTAAATTGCAATAACATGGTCTTTGGTTGATTAAGGATAAGTCTATAAAGATGAGTATTCAAACTAGTGTACAGAGAGAAAGTTAGTCAGGGTTAGTACAGGGGCATAACCAATATGTACTGAAAAATAGTTTCAGATTCTGTTTAAAAAGTGTCTGAAGACAGAGATATCAGTTCTGTGGGAAGAAGATTCCAGTGCTTTCCAACAGTATTACAGAACAGAGAGTCTCCTGCAAGTTGTTGGATCTGCTGGTGTTGATAAGCGGTTTGTTTGAGGAGCGTAAATTTTTAAGATTGTTGTATGGGGTAATGAGACTAGAGAGTATTGGAGTGTTGGTGGGTTGATACATGGTCTTATGGGCTATGACAAGCTGGTGAAATTGAAGCTGGTTTAGAACTCTAGCCATCCTAGTTGCTTAAGATTAAGACAGTGATGAGTTCTAAAAGGAGAGCCAGTGGCAAATCTAGCAATATTATTATAGGAGATTGCCAGTTTGTTGAGGTTGTTTTTAGAAAGATTAGTCTATATAGGTGAAGCATAGAGTAGGGTGGAGATTAAGTGAGTTCTGGCTATGGCGGTCCTGGCTACTGATGTAAGAAAGGGTTTGATTCTATAGCGGGACCCCAATTTCTTGTTGACTGTTTTTATTGTGCTGTTTATATGAGTATCAAAGCTAAGGTTTTATCTATTGTTATTCCTAAGAGTTTAGTGGTTGAATCAGGAGATATGGTAGTGCCATTATTAGATACGAGTGTGAAATTTATTGGTGTGTATTTTCGGGTTGGAGTGAAAAGTAAAAGTTTCGTTTTTTTGGGATTTAGGAGGAGACAGCGGTTTAAAAACCACTGTTCTACTGTATTAAATGCTTTTTGGGTAAGGGACTGTAGTTCAGTTGGAGAAGTGGCTGAACAAATTATTGTGGAGTCGTCTGCATATTGAATACAGGTGGTGTCAGGAATTGCTGACTGAAGGTCATTAATAAAAATGGGAAATAGAAGCAGGCCTAATATGGAGCCCTGAGGAACACCTAGGGAAATAGGGAGGTGAGTAGATAGATTATTTCCCAATAGCACAGCCTGTTGTCTATTGTCTAATTAAGATTTGAACCAATTTATGGCTAGAGGTTCAAGTGAGAGGGATTTCACTATATTTAAAAGGAGCTGGTGATTTAACCATGTCAGAAGCTTTAGATCAATAAAGACTGTAGAGGAGAGAATATTGTTGTTATGGTTTTTGTTAATGCAGTCTGTGAAGGATAGCAGGGCAGTGGTAGTACTGTGGAAAGGTCTAAATCCATGTTGACAATTGGCAAGTAAGTTATTTTGGAGTAGGTGGTTAAGTAGTTGCCTATGGATGCATTTCTCCATTATTTTTGCCACAGGAGATAGTAGAGCTATAGGACGATCGTTAGAAAAGTCATTAGAATTCCCACCTTTATGTAGTGGGGTGATGTGAGAAAATTTCAAGATAGATGGGATAGTTCCTTCACTTATGGTTCTGTTAACCAGAATGGAAATGGGATAGGCTATGGCTTTAGCTCCTTTTTGCAGATGTTCTGCTAGATGTTTGTCAGCTGAGGGGGTAGAAGGTTTTAGTTTTTGGAGAAGGGATCAAATAAAGGAAGTTGAAACTGGTTTTAACTGAAATGATGGAGGTGGGCTTGTAAAAGATGTAGGCAGATTTGAGGTATCTGGAGATGGTTGACTAGCAAGAGTTTGGATGGCGTCTGTGAAGAAAGAATTGAAGGCATTAGCTGTATGTGTGGGATTCTCAGGGTTAGAGCTTTGTGGGTTAGGTGTGATAGATTGACCTGGGTATAGTAGTTTGTTAATGCTAGTCTTGAACTTTTGTGGCTTCTTATGGTAAGTTTGTTGTAGTTGGAAGTAAAAGTTCTTTTATCTAAGAGGATGGCCTTTTTAGTATTATTTCTAAGTTGTCTAAAGGTTTGGTGGTCTGTAGGATTTTTAGTAGTACGCCATTTTGCCCAGGATTTCTCTCTAAGAAGGATTTTTTGCCTAGTAGCTTTTGAGAGCCAAGGGGCAGGTTTAGCTTTATTTCTAACAGAGCGAGTTGGGGCGTGATGGCCGAGGATGGTTAAGAATGTGGAATTAAAGTATTCCACTGCTTCATTTAGTGGTAGGGATTTTAGAGGTGACCAATTATATTGCTTGAGTTCTGTTTGGAAAAGTTCAAAGTTAAAATGCTTTTTGGTGCGTATTGTCCTGAAATTATTTGGGTAAGTTAGGTTGGTTTTGTGCCTCATAATAAAAGTTAGTGAGTGGTCACTTAGATCATCTGGGAGGGTTCCTACTTAGTATGTTTGATGAGGAGTATTAGTAAGAATCCAGTCTAAGATACTTTCTTTGTTATTGGGTTTATTAATTCTGGTTGGGGAGTTAATAGTTGGTTTGAAGCCATATAGGTTAATATGTGTGGTAGGGTGTACAGTACTGCAGGACTTCCAGTCGATATTAAAGTCTCCTAGGACTGTGGTTTCTTGTGGGAGATTAATAGAAAGCCAGTTAAGGATATTTTCAAGGGTTGTAATTGTATTTCCTGGGGGAAGGTAGATGCAAATGATGTATATAGATTTACATGAGTTGATCTGAAATTTAGAAATGAGGATTTCAGCATTATTGTCAGAAGGTGGTCTAAGGTTTGTGGTGCTAACTTGAAGCTCTGATTTATAAAGGATTGCTACCCCACCTCCCTTTTTGGATGTGCAGTCTAGTCTAAGGATATTGTAACCAGGTGGAGTGACTTCATTGTCTTTAACTGTGGGTTTTAGCCATGTTTCGGATAGACATAGGATGTCACATAGGTGAACATCTAGGAGGGCGTGAAGGTGGGCAATTTTATTGTTAATGCTACGTATATTGAGATGTGCTATATAGAGTGAGAGGGCTTAGTAGGGGCATGGGTACTGGAGTTGTTAGGGTTGCACTGTTTAGTGGTAAGGGTATTGATTGGACCAGGGTTAGGATGGATGTCCACATCTATTAAGGAGTGGATGTGTATTCTATTTATAGGGTAATGAAGGTTACAATAATAATTAGGTTATTTTTTAATATTTAGCTTGATATATTTAATGTGAGATAGTCTATGATATTTAGCTTGTAGGTAGCAGGGTTTGGATGTGATATTTATGTAGTTTTGAGAGATAGCTAGTATTGGTGTAGGTGTGTTTGGAGTGGAAGAGAAGGGTGGGGTATAATGGTTGTTTATAGGAGGTTAGCAGATAGGCAATAGTTAGAGTAGGAAAGAGTGAGACCAAAATTAATAGTTTTATTTGGTGTGGGATGGGTAATTTAGCCATTATATTAGTTTTGTAGAGTGGAAGACTCATGGGGGAGGTAAGTATGTGTGAACAGGTAAGGAGATATATCAACAGGAGTGGTGATGTAACAAGGAGAGATGGGAGTTCAGGTAATAACAGGTGAGGTGTTGAGACAAGGAGGGGTGGGAGTGTTAGAGTCGAAGTGTTAGATTGTAGCAGGTGTGATGGGGTGTGGTTTTAGAGGAATAAATGTAGGAGTACTGGGGGTGGGTGGGAAGTGGGGGCAGGGTAGGGGAGCGAAGTGAGCCCACAGGGCGAATGGAGCGGGTAGAGACAAGTGAGTGTAATAGAACAGTCAGTGGAATGCTGACTGATAAGGTAAGTTAAGTTAAGGTAGTTGAAGAGTGAAATAAGAAGTAGAGTGGAAAGTTTCCAAGGAGGATAGTGGGAGAGTACAGTAAAGCAAAAGTGGTAAGAAAGAACAGTAGTAACAATGTGATGACAGTAGACTGTAAAAAAAAAAAAAAAAGCATTTCCTGGGAATTTGGGATAGTCAAAAGATAGGGACTATATAAGGGTGCCACCTAGTGGCCAGGAACTGGTATTAAAACAGTAGTAATTTCAGGGGAAGGCTGGTCTGGGGCTGAAAAAGGATACTCAGTTCAGCTAGGGAAGGTAGTGAAATGCAGTCAGGGGCTGTATTAAACTATAGGTTACAGAGGGGGGTATGGCTGCTGGCTGACCAGGCTGAGAAGCTTTTTCTTACATAAGTGAGGAACAAGCATACTACAAATAAGCTTTACAGCAAGTATGAGGAACACACATACTTTCTTCCTTCCTTTGGTAGAAGAGCACAGGGGAACACTTATATGGTGATGAGACAGCTGATAAGTTGGGAAGGGTCCTTTGTTGCCAGGAGGGTTCTTAACCCTGTTGGAGCATAGACAAGTTGGAGTGCTGTGAGCAGTCAGAAAAGAACAAAACAGCAAGCAAAGAGAGATAAGAAACAAAAACCTTAGTAAGGTAGTTCAGTCACAAATGCCCAAACATATCCATAAACTTCTACAATTATACATATATTCCCAAAGCAGGTTTAGTACAGGAAAGGATAAAAGCATTCATCTAGTAAACAGTTATAGAACAGTATTAGATGCTGTAGGATAATTGACAATTACTTTGGTCTGAATCTGTTATCAGTACATTTGTATAGTCAGGTGGGTAATTAACACACTGAATGTTACTGTCCCACATACAACTGCAGCTAAGATTCATCTCTCTCTACACTGGTACATATAAACAGAAAAGACACTATGCTAGAGCTGACAAAATATAACAGTCATTAAGTACAAGTACTATAAAGCAGTTACTGAATGTATTAAAAAACAGTACAAGTACTATTAAAGCAATTTCTGTATGTATTAAAAAACAGTTTTATTATTCAGTTGTTTATCCGGCAATGGCTCGCTGCGGATGCATTGCATGGACATGCCATAAATAATTACTTCTCTTTAGCTGCAGTAATATAAACCACTAGGGTTATAGTTATAAAATATCTAAACTGTGGCAAAGGTCGAAGGTTATGGCTATAAAATATCTAAACTGTTGCAGAACCTGTTTGTTTATTTGCTTCTGTCTGCCTAGTTGAGCTAAGGTAGTTAGTTATACACTATGCATTTGAAAAGGCCTGGGTTTTTAGAAGTTTCTCCAAGTGTGTGGCTACAGGCTATGCGGTGTCTGGTAAACACGCATATTGAGAAGGCAATATAACATAATTAAAGAATTGCTTCCATGTCCGCTCGTGTTCCCTGAAAAGAAAAGCAGGTATAAGTAGGTTCTGAGCGAGGTTCTGCCTGTGCAGGCAAGAAAAGTAATATATCTTAAATTAGATTATGGCTACAGTTAGTAAAGCTTTCTACTTATTCCCTACTTAAAGTTGCACCACGTGTGCGGCTAAAGTGTATGTGTTGTCTGTTAAACATGCATACCAAGCAGGTAGTGAATAAAAGTAATGGTTACTCTTGTGTCCACTCGTGTTGCCAGGAGTGCAGGTTGGTATACTTAGGTTTTGAGTGAGGGTAAGCCTGTACAGGGAATAAAAGTTATATAGCAGTGCACTAGTTCCCCACTTAGAAACAGGAGCGCAAATAGCGTTCAAAAGGTCAATTTTGTTAAGGCTTTTAAGGTTGCTGCGGCACTACATACAAGTGTCGCAGAGCAAGAAAGTCAAATAACTTACTGCCCAGTACCAGAGCTAAGCTTGCATTTGGTAGTAGTGCACCCCCGATTATCTACAGCTTTCAAAACGATCAACAGGAGTGAATCCTCCCAGGCTAACAGATACCGGATCGCCCCTGGACTGATGCCAGAAGCTGAGCCAATTGTTGAAGTCAGTCATTTTTTGTTTGTATTGTGTCATCTTCCTGGCTGAGGTTTGAATGCTGCTTAGGGGTAGGGTCATACCTGCCTGGGACACATAATCTGAGAAGTCAGTCATGTCTCTCTTCATATAGTCCAGAGAGGTACATCTGAAGTCATTCACTCCAACATGGGCTATGACAGAGTCATAATGGCATTTGTTATTGAGTGCCTTGAGTGCATGATTTGTCAGATCTTGGCACCTGATAGGTAGCTGACCGTGACCAACTTCTTGTCCAGTCTGGTAAGGGGGTCATCTGTGTGTCTCACTATGTTGTCACCTGTGACCAAGACTTTTGATGTATTTTGCCTTAGGGGCTTATTTGTTGAGACACTGATATGTGTAGTGGTTTCTTTATGCTTAGTTGTGAGTGTCTGTGGTGTGCATTTTGGAGGTCTCTGTTCTTTTGGTAGGCTTTTACTGAGTACCTCTTATGTGGGTTTATGTGTCATGACTTTCATTTGTGTGAGAGGTGAAGCATGTTTCCTGAGATCCTGTTTGATGTCTAGTTTGTTTTTACATAAGAGAATTGACTCCAATTCCATATTGTATTTGCATCTCTCACATAGGGTGTTAGTTTGCTTTAGGAGTAAATGGTTGTCAAGTATACATGAGGCAGTTGCTACATTTTCTCAAGATGCCCATGCTGGCAGGATGGGAAACTGCCTGTCCATTGTGGCAGGATTTTTCTGAATGTGGTATTTGAGAAGTAAGTGGGCTAGCTGGATATGGTCACAAACAGCAAAAATGAAGCAACAATTCCATTAAATACAGTTAAAGTACAGTGCTGCCTTAAAATATACTTATTTTTCAGTTTTTTTAGTGGATGACTTGGATTTCAATTCAGATGCACTCCAGACCTCTGACTCAAGTTGCCAAATGTTGATCAGGTCTGGTAAACTGAGCACAAACCCACACAAATGTGAGGCTTATATACAGGCATATTTAAACAGTTTTAACACATTACCAGTGGGAAAGCTCCAAATTGAGCCTTTCTCCAGCAGTCCCCAAGTCAGATAGGTCCTGACCCACAATGGTGTAGAGAGGCCCTCTTACTGTAAGATGGTGGGTGTAAGGCCACAGTGACACCGAACAGTCTAGATTCAGCAGGTCTGAATGTAGCCTATGCTATGTAAGTCAAGGAAACACAATTTCTAGTTGGGAGAGAGTAAGGTTGAGTCACTTAAAGTACTGTTGGATGGCCTGCAGTGGTACCAACCTTTGCACAAACTGGCAGCTCCTTGAGCAGCTGTGAACAGTGAGAGACAATGGAGAGAGTTTCCTATAGAGAATTTTAAACTGGAAAGGTTTGCTTGTATGCAAGCATGGGAACTGCGTTTGTGCTTATACAAACAGGATGAAAGACTTTCATAAAGTTAAACCCTCAGGCCAATCAGATAAAAACACAAAAAGCTATCAACCAGTAGTTCCCGTCTTGAATAGCTCTCTGCTCCCACCAGAGTGCCAAAGAACCCATCCAGTGTAGAACAAAGTGGCTTTAAGCTCAAATGCTATACAACAGAAGTAAGAATTCCTACAATATCAAGAATCTTTCAAATAAGTTTACTAACCCTGAAAAATGTTCACAACACACAAAAAAATTTGCAAAACTTAGAAATATTTTGGCAGACTCACTCAGAACAGCCTTTGCAATATCAGAGGAGGTTAGGAAATATCAGAATATTGTTAGAACAACTTAAGAGGAATAGAGTAACAAACAGATGGAGTTTATTTAAGAAATGCAGGCTGAAAAACAGTGATAAACTCAACAAAATAAATAAATGCAGCATAGAAGTGTTAAATGTCACTGAAACAGAGCAAGTACAAAAATTACACTTATATCAGCTTTGTAGGCTGGTTGATTTTAGAAGCAGTCCATATCTTGTATTCACAGGTATCCAAGCCAGACACAAGGAAGTTTTGAATAAATTAGATCTATTCAGATTGAGATAACAAACTTGGAATTTTCATGCCTTTTATAATTTTGTCTTATATTTCAAGCCCATTTGTTTAAAAAGGTGTATAGCTTAAGCCAAGGACATTAATTTTAGGCATCTGAAAAATTAATTTTATGGCACTAATCACTTTGCTGATGTCCTTCAAGGATGCATCTGCAGTCCTTACAAATGGGTTGTCCTGTCGTCAGGCAGCACTTCGGTCGGCCGGATTCCAAAGTCTGGGTCTGGCCTCGGCTGATGTCGCACTTCACCCGACGTCATAGCTGCAGTTATTCAGGTATAAAGGTATCAGCCGACGCCATCTTCCTCAGTCTTTCTTGCCACATGGCGCCCAAAGCAGAAGCTGTTCGCAAGTGCCGGTCGGTCAGAACCAGAGTTTACTACTACCGAAGACTTCTAAAAAGCTAAGTACCCCGTTGGGGACTCTTTCTTGCCTCAGCCGATGTAGAATAACTGTTTAACTTGTGGGAAACAAATACCTCATAAAGATTTCCACTCTTACTGCCTACCTTGTTTAGGCCCAGACCACGACGTAGCAGCTTGTCTAGCCTGTGCTTCTTTCAACCGGCGGACGCTTAGACGTTGGTCGGAATTTGCTGAGGAGTTTTTCGGCTCCGCTTTTGCTTACATTATGCCGTCGGATACTCCGACTACGCAAATATCTAAAAAGCGCAAGGAAAAGGACCGACACTCGCGGTCCGCGGTTTCGGCCAAAACCGCGGTTAAGCCAACCGCGAGTGTCTTGGTTTCGGCTGAAACCGAGTCCACGGTTCTTCCTTCGGCCGAAAGCTTACCTCCTACCGAGGCCTCATCAGCATGGCTGAATCTGCAACTGAAATCCCACCCGCTCTTGCAGGTTCACAGGATTTATCTGATACTATCCCTTTGGATATTTCTACCCCTGCACGTGGTGCTGCTAGGCCACCTGCATCCATGTCGATTAAGGCCTTTGCCAGGGCTAAAGCAGCACAATCTACCAAATCTGTGCCTGCTAAGACCCCCTCTCACAGGCCTAGCTCTAGTTCACAAATGCTTAGTCTAGCAGAGGATCTCATTTCTTTGATCCGGGGATCCCAACCTCACCCAGACAGGGCCTCTCACCCACCTCCAGAGAAGAGGCCTAGAGTAGAGCCCCCTGAGCCAGTTTCTTCAGATGACTCCTCTGATGAATCAGATAATTCAAACCCTCCAGAGGGCCCTTTTTCTCCTTATGAGGACTCTGATGCAGAAGAGTCCATTCCTTCTGCCTCTCCGCCTGAGGAATTTTCTTTTGGGGAAACCTTGCATGCTATGAGGGAACAATTTCAATGGCAGGGCCAGGATTTTTCAGACTCAAGGAAAAGGCTTAGAACTTTTTTGCATTTGCCACAGCATAGGCCTTTAGCCATTCCTCCAGTACTTACTGTTGTGGATGATGCATTTAATGATGCTTGTACTGCTCCTGATTCTCTTCCTCCGGCCCCTGCTAAGCCCGATAGGTACTACAGGGTTCGGACACACATTATCATTTGTATAAGGCTCCTTTTGCAGATCGAAACTATCTCCCAGGGACCCAAGGCTGTAGCAGCTACCTCTGCCAAAACCCTCCCTCTGAAAGGGAATCTAGGGCCTTAGAGAGATGGGGTAAAAAAGTTTACACTTCTGCTACTCTTTCAGCTAGGGCCTTGAACTGTCAATTCCACATGATTCAGTATCAGGAATTTATGTTAGACCAGTTAACTAAAAAACTGTCCTCGGATGAACCATTAGACAAAAAATCTGTTCAGGAAATGGTACATAACATTCAGCAGGTCAGTAATCATTCCCTAAAATGCGGCAATGATGCACTGGAGGCTTCCTTTAGATCAGCCATGACGGGTACAGTGGTCAGAAGACATGCATGGTTAAAAGAGCAGTCCTTACCAGACCATGTTAAATCAAAGCTCCTAGATACTCCCATGGATAAGCTCAATTTGTTTGGCTCCCCTGCACAGCAGGTGCTAAAGAAAGTGGAAGAGAAAGCAAAATCTTTCCAGACAGTTAAGGATTTCTTGCAGGTCCAGCCTCCAAGGTTTAGCAGGAACTGGCCTTCCAAGAATTGGTCCTTTCCCGACACCTCCAGAGCTCAGAGAGGCAGGAATAGGTGCTCAAGAGGCAGGGGTCAATCCAGAGGTGCCTACAGGGGACGTCAGTGGCAGGCTAACAACCAGCGAAGTACAGCCACAGATCCAGCCACCACCACTTCCACAGGACAATCACAGTGACTTGGCTCTGGCACCGCCTATCAGGGAACAACTAGAAGCACCCTTAGGCGGGAAGCTAGCCTTATTTTCAGTAAACTGGCATTACATCACAGGAGACAAATGGATTTTACAGACAATAAACCAAGGTTACAGGTTTCACTTCCATACTCTACCAAGGAAGAGAGGAATGCCAAACCTACCTCCAAATCAGAAGACAGAAGCTCTAGAACAAATAACTCACTTACTAAGGATGAGAGCTGTAGAAAGGGTACCATCTATGGAACAAGGGCAAGGATTTTACTCCAGACTCTTCCTGGTACCAAGAAAAGAAAACCAGTGGAGACCTATTCTCGACCTGTCCGCTTTAAACACATACCTCATTGTTCCAAAATTCAAAATGCTGACCCTACAGCAACTTCTTCCCATGCTGGGCAAGGAGTCTTGGCTGGTGACTCTAGATCTCAAGGAGGCATACCTGCACGTCCCCATACGACCAAATTGCAGAAGATACCTCAGATTTCTTGCAGGATCAGAGCATTATCAATTCTCAGCATTGCCCTTTGGCTTATCTACTGCGCCCAGAGTATTCACGAAATGCCTGGCATCAGTAATTGCTCATTGCAGGCTTCAGGGAATTCAAATTTACCCTTACCTGGACGACTGCCTTTTACAAGCGGACAACAAAAACAAATTAACAAAAGACTTGAAAAGGGTCATTACTCTACTGCAAGCCCTGGGATACACAGTCAATATAAAAAAGTCAAGGCTGATACCATCCCAAAGGATAACCTTCTTGGGTGCAGAGCTGGACACAACAAAACAAATGGCATTCCTAACAGTAGAAAAACAGGAGCAACTCCCTCTCTACTTCATGGCATTAACAAAGCAGAACCAGCTAACAGCAAGAAAAGTCCTGCAAGCCCTGGGTTACATGGCATCCTGCATAATATTGATTCCACATGCCAGACTGCATATGAGAAAGTTACAATGGTACCTAAGGAATTTATGGTCTCAGCACAAGCACAGCCTAGAAACCCAAATTCCAATAATTCCATGCCTGAAGCAAGAATTCCAATGGTGGGCTCAGGCCTGTCAATCAAACAAAGGACTGCCCTTCCACAGCACTCAACCAAGCCAGACCATCACAACGGACGCCTCAGACCTCGGTTGGGGGGCGCACATGCTGGACAAGTGCATACAAGGCTTATGGACTCAAGACCAGCTGCACCTACACATAAATCAAAAGGAAATGCTGGCAGTAAAACTGGCAATTCAGGCATTCAGACCATTTCTTTGACAGGGTCAACTGTTGATAAGGACGGACAACACCACAGTTATGTGGTACATCAACAAACAGGGAGGCACACATTCATACCCTCTGTGCCGGATGGCAATGGACCTCTGGAATGTGGCCCTGAGTTTCAACATTCAGTTACAAGCAATTTTTGTGCCAGGAAAAGAAAATATACTAGCAGACATCCTAAGCAGAACTACCACGGATGCCCACGAATGGATGCTGCATCCGGACATCTTCAAAACCATTGCAGGGAAATGGGGACTACCAGAAATAGACTTATTTGCATCCCCACACAATCACCAACTGAAAAAATTCTGCACGAGGACGTACCACCCACTTGCATGGAAAGTGGACTCTCTATCTTTCAGTTGGAAAAACCTGACAGCATATGCATTTCCACCACTTCCTTTGATGCACAAGGTGCTATTGAAGATCAAAGAAGACCATCCAAGGATCATCCTGATAGCTCCAGACTGGCCAAGGCAACATTGGTACCCATTACTGAGGAGTATGTCTCGGGAACAAATATGGCCTCTGCCCCTAGTTCCCTTACTGTTAACACAGAACAACTTCAAAACCCTGCATCCAAACCTGAAAACACTGCAGCTGGCTGCCTGGAACATTGCATAAGACCAAATAACCCAGATTTATCTCAAAGGGTTAAAGACATTATCTTGGAGGCTCGCAGACCCTCAACAAGAAAAAATTATTCAGCAAAATGGAAAAGATATCTCATTTGGAGTACTGCAAAAGGGGAAAATGTGTCACTGGTAAACATAGCTAACATCCTGGAATACTTGGCAGAGCTCTTCCACAATGGCCTGTCCTATTCCTCCATTAAGATTCATGCATCAGCTATTTCAGCAGAATACAACTTGGATCCTCCAGTCTTCTCACATCCTCTGCTCAGGCAGTTTCTGAGAGGAATTAAAAATGTAAAACCACCTAGGAAGCCACCATTGCCAGCATGGGACTTGAACTTTGTGCTAGAAAAGTTGACGCTCCCTCCTTTCGAGCCAGCAGCAACAGCAGAATTACAGTACTTATCATGGAAAACTGCTTTCCTGCTTGCAATCACTTCAGCAAGAAGGGTTTCTGAACTACAGGCATTAATGGCAGTACAGCCCTTCCTGATCTTCCATCAAGATAGAGTGTCCATGAGAACTAATCCTACCTTTATGCCAAAGGTGGTCTCCAGGGTATCTTTAAACCAAGCTATCCACCTGCCTACATTCTTCCCCAACCCACAGAACAGGGGAGAAAGACTGTTGCATACCTTGGATGTACATAGACAATTACGTTACTACCTGGACAGGACCAAAAGCAATAGAAAAACTGACCAGCTGCTGGAAGCATATGCAACAGGAATGGAAGGAAAAGCAATTTCAAAACAGACAATCTCTAAGTAGATAGGAAATTGCATTAGATTTTGTTACTCTTACCATGGAAAGAAAACTCCAGAAAACATCAGACCTCACTCTACAAGGGCTACAGCCACTACCACAGCTTTTTTATGAGGAGTGGCTACCAAAGACATTTTAGAGGCTGCTACTTGGAGCTCCGTGCATACATTTGCCAGGCATTACAATTTACCCTTATACTCCAGATCCCGAGCAGGTTTTGCCACTGCTGTTTTGCAAGGGATCTTAACTACACCATAATCTTATTACTCCTCCTCCCCCAGTTTGGCTATGGTATTCTACCCATTTGTAAGGACTGCAGATGCATCCTTGAAGGACATAGTACAGTTTTGTACCTACCATAAATGTAGATGTCCGATAGGCATGCATCTGCAGTCAGGATTACCCTCCCTCCTTCCCCTCTGAGGTACTCCTAGGGTATTTACCCATCTTCTAGCTAGCTGGGGGAATCCATTATGGTGTATTTGTTTGTATATATGTATATACGTGTTTATTTTTATTTGCTCTCTTTTATTTGGAAACTTTTGCAATTATCCAAAATTAGCCTTCCTAGAGGGCACCTGGCATCTGGGGCAAGAAACACTGAGGAAGATGGCGTCGGCTGATACCTTTATACCCGAATAACTGCAGCTATGACGTCGGGTGAAGTGAGACATCAGCCGAGGCCAGACCCAGACTTTGGAATCCGGCCGACCGAAGGGCTGCCTGACGACAGGACAACCCATTTGTAAGGACTGCAGATGCATGCCTATCGGACATCTACATTTATGGTAGGTACAAAACTGTACTTTACTGTGATGGCTCCGAAGTCTTCTTAAGACATTCAGTCTTGCTGGCCGGGTTTTGCTAAAATCAAAGTCTAGTTATAGTTGCATTCACAGTCTGTTGCATACAGAACATACAAAAACTTGCAGAATATACACTGATGAGAGAATATACTTTGCAGCACTAAACTCAGACCAGTAACAAATAACTTTTTATAACAAATGTTGCAGCTTCAGATACTGTTCTACTTTTCTTCTTGAACATGGGTGATGTGAGCGATACAATATTACCTTGGAACAAGTGTGTGTTCCTACACAGATATCTCTAATATAGCTGAATTAATATAAATCTTATATACAGTTCTAGTCACGCACACTCATACAGATTTCCTCTTGGTATTCTATTTTTGGAGAATTGCTCATCCTGTTGCAGATGATGACTTGATACTATTTTTAAGCTTCTTTGCTTAATGTCACATTTTTGCTTCTTGTGCAAATGCTGACTTCAAACATTCTTACTTAATGTCTTATGATGCAGATTGTTTTCCTGTTTGTCCAGCCTTTAAGGAACCAGATTAGCGTTTTTTCCTGACACATTGTAAACATACATCCTGTTTTTACATTTTTGCTCTTTACTGACAATGTAATGCATACATAAGAGGTCAGTTGTTACATTTTTGCTGATTCTGTAAGAAAACATGTCCATTAAGCAAGTTCTTTATTTTTCAAGCCACGTCATTTAGTATGGATGCTGATCATAAACTCTATTTCTACATTTAAGCAAGCTTTATTTTATTCCTTATTTATGTTGCATATTTGTAACAGAATTACTTTCAACCTTTATTCACTGTAACAGCATCCACCTCTTGTAAAAACAATGAAAATTATTATTTTTCTTCCTACTTATAGTATAATCAATACACTTATCATTACACAGACAAACAAGAACCAAATCAAATAAATGAAAAACTTGAGTGGAGAGAGACCAGTACCAACAGCCAAGAAATATCACCAAACGATTTATTAAAATCAACAAGTAGCAAAAATAGCAAGTGATAGCAGTTTAGAGCTTTCGTCTAGGTAACGACTTCTTCAGAACTGCTAGTACATCCACTATTTCACTTAAATACTCACAAAATCAACACATGATCAAACCGACCAATGGAACACCGTGTCGACTTTCAAAAAAAATTGTGCGAGAAACTATGTTAAGATACAAGCATGATAATACATGCATATACAATACCAATAGAATTCAGTAATGAATAACAACAGCATTATACAAATACAAATATATGTTAAAGGAATGTAAATTGAAACAAATTATGTGTAAACTTCAGAACATTTAAACCACATTGTATCTGTGATAATCACCCCTCAAAACTCTCTAACTTGAGAATGGGGTGATGGAACTACTTTCATTAAGGCCTGGGGGAGATAAAGCATCACATGTAAGAATCCATTTGAGTTTCTTTTTATTTAAATGATCTTCAGTGTAGAAACCCCTTGGATCACTGTCTATGTGGTCAATCACCACAAACTTGAAAAAATGCCCCTCAGAAGAAGAGATGTGTCCGTAAAGAGCATTAGTAGACCTTTCTCACCTTATGTCATTTAAATGCTTATAAATTCTCTCCTTTAACATTCGACAGGTCTTCCCAGTGTAAAAAGCCTTACATTTTTGGCAAAGGGCCCTTTACACAACTCACCTAGATAGGGAATTGAAATGCCTTTTCACTTCTATTTTCTTATGCCTAATAAAGAATGAATCACAGCACTGGACATGTTGGCAGTAGTTGCACTTAAACACACCCTTTGGTCTATTTGAACCCCTATTGTCCCTTTTCATCTCCAATAAACTCTTGAAACACATACCTTTCCTAAAAACAATTTTTGGTTTAGTACCAAATATTTCAACACCTTCTTTAATAGAGGTGACAATTGGCTGGAATTTGTTAACCACTTCAACAGTTTACTGACTATACATTGAAAACGTAGTGACCATAGAACATATGTAAGGCACCTCAACTGCTTGAATACCATCATTGTCATTTTGATCCATAACTGAGTCAACATGTGGGCCTTTTTGGATAGGGAGTAAAGGTTGGTAAAAACCTTTGTTCCTTTTACCAAGGACTTCATCCTTGATAGACACCAATAGTTCCAAAGGGTAACCCCTTTTGTTGAACATGTCAAGAAGCTTGTCTATCTCCTGCCCAAATGTGGTGCAGTCTGTCACCATACGAGCCAGTCTTACAAACTGCCCTGTCACTACTGCTTTTTTCTGAAAAGGAGGGTGCCAACTGTCACAGTGGAAACAGGAATTTGAAAAGGTCTTTTTACGATAGATGTTAGAACAAAAACACTCCCTACCATAATCCTTACTAACCATAACATCTAAGTAGGCTATTTGGTCGTGGTCAAAGTTATGAGTGAATTTCAAAAATGGGGTAGTGTTATTGATGTATTCCAGGAACTCATTCAGCTTCCTGACTGAGTCATTCCATATTTAAAAAAATCATCCAAAAAACGGATGTAGAATGACCAGTTGTTCACAAATGAACTATTGAGAATAAAATGCCTCTCAATATGTCATAAAGAGATTGGCAAAGCTAGGAGCACAAGAAGCTCCCATTGCTACTCCACTTGTTTGCCTGAACAAATGTCCTTCAAAGTATAGGTAGTTGTTACTCAGGACAAGGTCCATCGTGTAAAAGCCATATTTGTACTGTTTTGATCCAAAAGTCCAATGCCAGAGTGTGCTTTGGACCCAGTCCAATCCCTCTCTATGGGGATAACCGAACATAGGTCTTGGACATCAATCATTACAAAAACGCAATCTTCCAAAAATTCAAGCTGTGCTAATCTAGACAGGAAATCTCATGAATCTTTATATATATGTTTTACATGACATGTAGATGGTTGTAGGAAACTATCCACATACTTAACTATGTAAAATGTTTTACTTCTCCCAGCGTCCACTATAGGTCTCAAAGGTGGATTATTTAAATCCTTGTGGATCTTAGGGATTCCAAAAATACCAGCTATCAGTGAAAATTTGTCATAAAGATAATCGAGTGTCCTTGTCTATCTGGCCCTGCATGACCATGTCATAAAGGCAAGCATCTATTTTGGAAAAAAGCAATATTCAATTCATTCCTTGAGATTTGTATGTACCTGTCAGATAGTAACACATCTAACATCCTACTACTGTAATCTTCAGTGTCCATTATTACAATGCCCCCACCCTTATCTGGTTTCATCACTCTAACAGTCTTGTTACAAAAATCATTTAACAGATTCTTCCTTTTTAGAAATGTTTAATTTGTTTATAGCCTAGTAAGATCCAGAGCAAATTTTACAAATGTGTTTCTCACATAATGTTTCAAAAAGGGATCAACAGTTTTTTAAGGGAGGGTTGAAAGAAGTAGCTTTCCTAAGTGTTTTACTAGGACCTGTAGTAGAATTGGGGTTCCCTGATTTAAACCATAAAGCCAAATTCAGTTTGCGGGTAAATATTTTTAAATCAATAAGTGCCTCAGGCAAGCCAGATTTTTTAGCTGGTACAAAACGTAAGCCTTTGCTCAAAAGGTTAGCATGGTCAGTCGTAATATTAATGCTAGAAAAATTATAGACAGTGAAATCCCTGTCCGTGTTCTGAACACAAGTAGGTTCCCCAATTCACCTCCATTAGGCTGGAAATTGTTTGGTCCATCTCAATTTCAGAATAATTGACCAAATTCTGACTCAAATGAATGAGATCCAACAAGGGTAATGAATTCTATTGGTATTGTATGCATGTATTATCATGCTTGTGTTTTGGATTTTAACATAGTTTCTCACACAATTTTTTGAAAGTCGACACTGGTGTTCCATTGGTCGGTTTGATCACATGGGTTGATTTTGTGAGTATTTAAGTGAAGTAGTGGATGTACTAGCAGTTCTGTAGAAGTCTTTACCTAGACGAAAACGCTAAACTGCTATCAATTGCTATTTTTCTGCTTGTTGATTTTAATAAATCGTTTGGTGATATTTCTCAGCTGTTGGTTGTGGTCTTTTTGGGCACCTGGATCTCTACTCAAGTTTTTCATAATCAATACATTTACCTCCCACTCCCACCTCATCAGCCTATGATCACAGCATTATATTAACTTAAAACTTGTTTCTCTCCAGACTTTCTTATCTTGTTTTCTGGCAGTTGGGTTAGAGGATTAAGGAGCTGCTAATCTGTTTCTTGTGGTCCAGTGGTGGAAGGTTTGATTCCTTCAGTGTTCATTGCCTGTGTGTCTTAATAGACACTGTTCCTGGAATGAGTCTGAAAAAGGTCCATGGACATCAGTGCTATACCCCAGAAAACATTATAAATAAAGTAAAATAAACTGTCGTGTAAAGCTTGTATCCTATTCATTCAGTCAGTCTGATCCAATGTGTGGATTTTTGAACCACTGCTTAAACCTGTTCTGGGTGCTCCAGCCTCGAGCCCCTTTAAAAAAATCTTTATTCTTGTAATGCGTCTTGTCCCCCTAGTTACCTCAGATAGCATTTGCCACCTTTATTGACAGCAGTGTGATTAGTAGCACAGAAGTGCTCTGTCTCTTTTAGATTATATAAATTTATTGGCTTCTTTTTTGGGCCTCCTTGGCTAGATAGCCTTTAACTAGTTAACATTAGTACCTTTATACCTTAGCTGATTTTTTAGCTGTAGTCTTAACTTTTTTCCCTGACAAAACTTTAAACATAAGCTCCTTGGCACCCTCCAACATCTTCCTTCTGTGTAGTAGTTAGTGTTTAGCAAGTTAGATTTTTTAAAAAATGCTGTAGATGTGGACATAAGCTCCACTCTTTGTATCTTAATGATCTTTGTATGGTTCATCTCTGGGTGCCTCATCTCTCTGCCCCCTGTTCTTCCTTTCGACCCAAAACACTGGCCAATTGGAGGAAAAAACTCATCATTAATGGACTCCTTTTACCAGATCTAGAACCTCAGAAGTAAAATAAGTCAGAGAAACTGGCGGAAACTAAAGATTTGGATTCTAAAAGCTAGTCAGCTGAATTTTCTGTTCCTCCCTCCTTCCTAAAGTGCCTAGACTTGAGCATAGGGCCCATAACCTCTCCTAGACTCCTCCACTGGATTCAGAAATTCTATGTACTGTTAGCATCCAAGACTTTCCCAAAAAGCAGACTTAGTGACAAATCGGAACATCTTCCTTCTAGACCTTCCTTTGTCATGTTGGTGCAATCCTTCAGGTCTTAGAAGAGGACAGCTGAAGTGGACCCGGATCCCCTTATGTTAAAATTTCTCAAGACCCAGGTTGATATGGGTGTCATTCCATCCCCTTTGACTCCAAAAGTGGTTGGATACATCCAGTTCACCTCTATCCAGGCCCCCTCCAGCAGTCTGACTGTCTGCTCTGGCTTCTTTAGAACCATTGTACATGTTAAGTTGTCCATCTCGCCTTCATTCTTGCTGGATGGGTTCGGAGCCGACCTCGGCTCCGACTCGGCCACTCTAAAAGCTCGAGAGTTGGTTCCACCGGCTCGAGGCTCCCCTTATATCCCACAATGCTAGGCGGTATTACCTCAGATCTCGTTTGCCGCTACAGCTATCGAGACGTGTTGCTTCAACCGGCTTCAGGTGAGTGTAGAAAATAGTTTAAAAAAGTTACTAGACCCCTTTAAATTAGTTTTCCTTACAGTATCCCCTTATTTTAAAGGATTTTTATCCCTTCTTCCTTGTTCTTCCCCTTTTTTTACCACAAGAACTTATAGTTCTTCCCTTAGGCCTTCGGGCCCTCCCATTCCCCTTTGGAGTGTGTGTGTTTTTTGTAGGGAATTTATAACTAACTATCTAATTTTATTTAGTTTAAGTTAGAGTTCAGTGTAATCGGTGTGTTTGTGCTTGGGTGTGATTACACTTGTTATTTAAATGTCTAAGGATTCGAAGGTCTCGGGCTTCAAGAAGTGTGACTCGTGCTGTCAGAAAATGTCTCTGACAGACGGTCACACTTCTTGTGTGTACTGCCTGGGACCTTTACACCTGCAGGACTCTTGTGCTGTATGCCATGGCTTCAGCCCTAGAGTCCTGCAGGAAAGAAAGAACAAGCTCATTTTACGGGGCTTGCTAAAGCCTGAGGGTCCCCCGACTGTGTCTTCGGGCAAACCTTCTAAGGCTTCTAGGTCTTCGACTCCAGCTACTGAGTCGGCACCTAAGACATCGAAGTCTACTACTACATCGGCTCCGGCTGGAGCCGATGAGACTTGAACTGCTACTTCTGTGGTTCCCTCGGCTCCGGCTGGAGCCGAGGCATTGGAAATTTCTGAGTCGGCTCCGATCAGACCATCGGAACCGACATCTAGGAAGAGGTCAAGGTCACCGTCCCTCGGCTCCGTTCATTCGGCTCCAGCATCTCCCTTGCTGTCTGAACGGAGCCATAGGTCGCACTCCTCTAGGTCTTCGAGGCTTTCTGACCATGACCTTCAGAGGGTAGTGAGTCGACTTCTTAAGTCCGAGGCACTGGCCCAAATGCTTCAGAGCCCGACTCATCAGTCGATGCCTATCCCTATCTCTCAAAATATTCCTCCTCCGACTCCTTTGAGCTCAGAGCCGGGGCGTTTCGGACCTGAGACTGTGGTAGTGTCGGAGCCGATACAATTGTCTTCGACACCGTCGTCGGCTCCGATTTCTTTCTTGGAAGAATCTCGGCGCCGGACTTCCCTCGTCGGCTCCGAGGGGGTGAGTGGCATCGGACCCTTGTCCGACCCCGCTCTCCCTCTCGGTGCTTCGGCGCTGGTGAGTTCGGCTCCGACATCGCCCTCGGAGCCATCGCTGTCGGTGCCGAGGGAGGTTTTCAGCTTTTCGGAGCGGGGACCTCTGGCTCTGCCTGACAGGGGTGCATTCGAGGTCATGCGGAGTGTGTTGGAACCCGGTTCAACTCCACAGTCGGCTCCGTCCGTCCCTCCCTCTTCGGTGCCTCAGGTTATGTCTGCTCACTCCCTCATCCCAGACCGCAGAGAGCCAGCTGCTCAAGAATCCCCTGTGGGGATCTCATCCTCTTCCGAGGCCTCTCCTGAATTGGCAGGGGAGCCCCCTAGGAAGAGAAAGTGCAAGAGGAAGCACATAGACTCACCTGAGTCTGTCACCTCTGACATGGATTTAGAGGATTCCGAGGGTTCCCCCCCGTTCCCCTTCTGAAGATGTCTCCTTTGCAGACATCCTAGAGATCCTGAAACAGAGGGGAAATTGGCCAACCCTTGACCCTTCGGAGGATGAATCTGTGTATCTTGAGGCGTTTGGCTCTCACCCTTCCACCTCCTGGGTGTCCCCCCCCTTTGACCCCCTCATGCAGGTGGTAGCTAAAAAGGCTTGGACAGCTCCTGACTCTGTGGACCCTACCCCCAGGAGACCTTCAAAGTTTATCACAGCACCAGCAGATAAGCAATTTCTGACTAAGGGAGTTTCTGTGGATGCTATGGTGGTAGCTGCCGCCACTAAGAAGGAGCTAGCTGATCCTTCGGTGCCTGTCCATCCTCCTAACAAGGAATCTAGGTCTATGGACAGGTACGGAAAGCGGATGTTTTCGTCAGCGACCTTTGCCATGCGTTCGCTGAACTACCTCTGTCATTTCACTCGTCTTCAAAGAGACTTGATCAAGGAAGCGAGTGAGATGTTAAAGGATCCTACAGCTGCGGGTTTTCAGGATAAGATGAACACTCAGCTGGCTACCCTAAATTCTATAGCTAACTCCTCCATGCGCCTTCTTTTATATACGGCTGATGGAGCAAGCAGGGCCGCAGGGACAGATGTGGCCTTACGCCGTCCTGCCTGGATGCGGCTGTGCAATTTTTTGGACCCCTTTAAAACGTCTTTCACTAATTCCCCGTTTGATGGATCGTCCCTTTTTGGTCCTCAAGTGAAAGAAACCTTGACAAGGTGCGAGACAGATGGCAAAACTCTTTCTGCCATCGGAGTCCGTTTTTCTACTCCTTCTAGGCCTTACCCCAAAGGCCAGAAAAGTGGAAAGATGTGGTTCCGCAAACAATCTCAAGGGACTTTGCCTGACGCACAGAGTCGGTTCCCCTCTAGAGGCAGAGGGGAACAATAATGGTAGACGAAGCCCGCCTAGAGGCAGGGGGGGTCCGCAGAACCAGGGCAATCGAGAAACCTTTTCCGATAAGCCCTTCCAGCATCCCTGAGGTATTGCCCGACTGTCCACCTTCGGAGGCAGTCGGGGGAAGATTATCACTGTACCCAGAAGCCTGGCGATCCCTAACTCAAGACAAGTGGGTACAGTCCATCATTTCCGAAGGCTATTCCATTCCGTTCTTTCGCTTTCCAAATCAATCAAAAAAATCCCTTCCAGATGTTCCACCCGCTCAAAGGGATCAAGCAGCGTTGGAAATATCAAAGTTGCTTGCAAAAAGAGCCATTCAGCCAGTGCCAGCAGACCAGCAAGGATCCGGAATCTACTCCAAGTTCTTTTTAGTTCCAAAGAAAACAGGGGACTGGAGACCCATTTTGGATCTCAGTATCTTGAACAAGTCTGTCAAGAAAACAAGATTTCGGATGGTCATGCTACAATCCATCCTACCCCTATTGGGAAAGGAAAACTGGATGTGCTCTATAGACCTCCAGGATGCGTACTATCATATAAAAATGAACAGACGCTCCAGGAGATTCCTCCGCTTCAGGCTGGGAACCAGTCACTTTCAATTCAGAGCCCTGCCCTTTGGACTCACCACTGCCCCCGGGTGTTTACCAAATGCATGGCAGTGGTAGCTTCTCACCTGAGACGTCAAGGATTCCAGGTGTTTCCATACTTAGACGACTGGCTCCTCACAGCTCCTACCAAGCATCTTCTTCTACTTGCCAGAAACTACACCTTTCGCATTTTTCAAAAGTTAGGTATCTCAATAAATTGCGAAAAGTCTGTTTTGTCGCCTTGTCGTGCTATTACCTTCATAGGCGCAAATCTAGATACAGTCAACATGTCTGCGAGACTCACAGACCAAAGAATAGCAGACATACACAAACTGGTCTCCCTTCTCTTCCACAGCAACAGAGTCAAAGTCAGATTAGTTCTAAAAGTACTGGGGATTATGGCGGCTGCTATCCCTCTACTTCTATTAGCCAGATTTCACATGAGAATCCTTCAATGGATGCTCTTCACACAATGGTCGTACCAACAACTTCCAATGTCCCACACCATTGTGATTACGCAAGCATGCAAGAATCATCTTCTTTGGTGGATTTCTTCCCCCCAGCTCTTCCTAGGAAGACCCTTTGTCCTTCCCCCTCCGGTTGCTACTCTGACAACGGACGCCTCCCTGATCGGGTGGGGGGGGGGCATTATCAGGGCAGAACAGTCCAGGGCATATGGCAACCAGTCGAACGCCACTTGCATATAAATGTTCTAGAGATGAGAGCAGTGCTTCTAGCGTTGCAAGCCTTTCAAGACTCTCTTCCCTTGGGAACGATAGCAATTCAGACGGACAACATGTCTGTAGTGTGGTACATCAACAAACAAGGCGGAACCAGGTCCTACCCCCTATGTCGAGAAGCACTCAGACTGTGGCAATGGGTGATTTCTTCTCAGCGGTTTCTGATAGCAACGCACATCTCCGGGAAGTCCAATCTTATTGCGGACAAGTTGAGCAGAGCTATCCTCATGCCTCACGAGTGGTCTCTGAAAGATTCTATCTTGGAGAAAATTTTTCTCAAATGGGGTCAGCCTTGCTGCGACCTTTTTGCTACTCCCCAAAACAGCAAGTGCAAAGATTATTTCACCCTCTTCCCCTTACCAGGCCAGCCCAGCAGAGACGCTCTAGTCCAAGTTTGGCCCCGGGGACTTCTGTATGCATTCCCTCCCTTCCCACTAATCTCTCAAGTGATACAGAAAGCTATCGCTCAGAAGGCCTCATTGATCCTCATTGCTCCTTACTGGCCTCGACAGGTTTGGTTCCCCTTTCTACATCAATTTCTGTTGGAGCAACCCTGGCATCTGGACCTAGTTCCAGATCTTTTGATCCATCAGTCGGGTCAGTTACATCGCTCCCTCCCCTCTCTGAACCTCACTGCTTGGTTCCTCCAGTTCCAACCTTAGCCAGGCTTCCTCAAATATCTCACTCTGTTCGAGATATTTTGATAGCTTCCCATAAATCTTCCACTCGGAAGATTTATCTTAGTAAGTGGAAACGTTTCGCCTATTGGGCTCAAGGAAGGGACATAGATCCTTTCACTGCTCCCATCCAAATAGTCCTTGATTTTCTAGCTGAACTTTTCCATGCAGGTTCATCTCCTTCTACTCTTAAAGTTCAATTGGCAGCTATGTCTAACTTTCATGTGGGCATCTCAGATTCTGCCATCATGTCTCACAAGCTTTGCAAAGCTTTCTCGAAGGGAGTTTTTCTTCTTAGACCTCCTATAAGAAATCCTCCTTCTTCTTGGGACCTTAATTTAGTTCTCACATCTTTGATTCTTCCCCCTTTTGAACCTGCAGCTTCTTGTTCAATGAAATTGCTGTCCTGGAAGACTCTCTTTCTGGTAGCCATTACTTCAGCTAGAAGGGTCTCAGAGCTTCATGCACTCAGCAGTCGACCACCGTATCTGTTGTTTCATAAGGATAGGGTATCCTTACGGACCAATCCATCCTTTTTACCCAAAGTAGCCTCTGCGGCAAATCTAAATCAAAACATTGACCTCCCTGTGTTTTTTCCTAACTTTTCTAACAGGTCTGAACAAAAATTGCATTGGCTAGATGTTCATCATCAATTAAGGTATTATTTGGATAGGACCAAACAGATCAGGAAAACTGACCAATTGTTTGTCTCTTATGCAGAAGGCAGAAAGGGCCTTTCAGTTTCGAAGGTATCACTCTCCAGATGGCTGACATCCCTGATTTCCTTTGTGTATGAAATTAGACACCAAAAGTTGCCTAACAAACCAAAGGCCCATTCGACTAGAGCTTTGGCTACTTCTATAGCTTTCCAAGACAGGCTGCCTATTGATACCATTTGTGCAGCAGCTACATGGGCTACTCCTCACCCTTTCATTTCTCATTATAAGTTGGATTTAGCTTCTAGACATAGAGCTAATTTTGGTTCCACTGTACTCAAGAGTCTGTTCCGATAGGCCACCCAGGACAAGGTGCTAGGGACGCGGTCCCATCCAGCAAGAATGAAGGCGAGATGGACAACTTAACATATAGAAGTTATGTTCTTACCATAACGTTCCATGTTAGTTGTCTTCTTCTCGCCTTCTTTCTTGCGTCCCACCCTCCTTCCCCCTAGCCTGGACAGACCTAGAGGAGTTTGATTGTGACCTCTCTTTCTACCACCTCTATTGTATAAAGGTATATGCTATACTGTGCATATATTCCTTCATCAGGTTTCAGGTCTCCTTTTTCCCTTCTTTTTTATAGAGGTGTTTTTTTTCCCCATTTGCAGTAGTTCTGGATTTATTATTGGCTGGGCCTAGCTTACAAACGAGATCTGAGGTAATACCGCCTAGCATTGTGGGATATAAGGGGAGCCTCGAGCTGGTGGAACCAACTCTCGAGCTTTTAGAGTGGCCGAGTCGGAGCCGAGGTCAGCTCCGAACCCATCCAGCAAGAAAGAAGGTGAGAAGAAGACAACTAACATGGAACGTTATGGTAAGAACATAACTTCTATTTTCTGGATCTTGTGCACCAAAGAAGGATGTGCCATGTTTCTACAGCTCCAGGTTCCTTGGAGCTGACTCATATATTCTGGCTTGGTCGAATCTGAGTCTCAGATCTCTGGGGCTAAGTACCATTGGTCCCATTCATGGTGTCCGAGACATCTGCCTTTGACTCATCAGTACCAATCCTCTCATTGAAGCACTCTTCCTTCTCATCTTTGGAAATCCCCCCTTGTGTGTTTTCCTTCTTTTCTAAGGGGGAGATGGGTCTGTCCGCAGGAGTGGATTCTTTTGATTCACTGGAGATCAGTATGATGTTCTTCGTGTTTCACTGTTGCAGTCATCTCATTTGGGTTATCCCTGCCAGGGTAGCCCTCAGCTGTCGCTTCAGGACTGACGTCAGGTCGTCAGTAGTATAAAGTAAGGCAGCCGACACCATTACATCAGTCTTTCTTGCCGTGGAGCCCGAAGCAGAAAGAGTTCGCTTGAGTTCCAGTTGGCCGCTACCTAAGTTTTGTCTTCTGAATTGAAGCTGAAGTCTTCTAAAGCTAAGTACTTCATTGGGGATCCTTTTTTCTGGCTCTAACTGATGTCAGAAAAAGTTGTCTCGCCTGTGGAAAGAAAATACCACACCGAGACTTTCATTCTTACTGCATCACTTGCTTAGGCCCAGGCCACGACGTCCCTCACTGTCGCTTTTGTGCTTTGTTCAACGCCAGAACTATATGTCGTCGAGCCCTTATTGTAGCCAGATATTTCTGTTTACAGTCCTCTAATTCCGATATGGCTTCAGTAAGCCATCTGATAGCAGTTCTTTCGAAAAAAAACATAAGGATAAAGACAGACAAACCACACAGGTCCAAACCTACTGACAACGCTTCCGTTAAGCTAGTTGTCAGTTCTCCAGTCCTTAGTGAGGCACATTCTCAGCCCCTGATGCCTGCTTCTGTGGATTCGCAGGCCGCTACCGAGACCCTTTCGGAGTCCGGTATGCCATAAAACTCTTCTTTGACTCGGGACTTTGCGGTTGTCTCTACCTTGGATGGGTCCGGAGCCGCTGAGCAGGCACCGGCTTCCGAGGAAGTACTTCGCACTACCACTTCTCTACACAAACCGACGACTTTCACGTATGCCATTCTTTCGAAAACTACAGACTTTCTAAGGCCCAGGGTACGATCCACACCCAAGAAACTGACTACCCAATCTCGGACACCTGCTTCCTTGCCTCCATCTCAAATGCTTAAAATGGTGGAAGACCTTATAATGCTGATCAGGGGAAGCCAAGCTACCCCTTTCAAAAGGAAAAGAGATCTGTCCCCAGAAGTTTTATCTGAACAGGAGTCTGGTGACTCTGATGCATCTGACTATGAAGACGTACAACCCCTCTCTGCTGCAGAGGAACCCATTCCTTCAGCCTCTCCACCCGAGGACTTTTCCTTTGGGGAAACCCTTCATACTTTAAGGGAGTATTTCCAGTGGGAATGTAAGGACTACCCTCAGTCTAAAAAGAGACTCAGATAATTTTTAGATCTTCCACAGCACAGAACCTTGGCCATTCCTCCTGTCCTGGATGTTGTGGATGTTTTCATGGAATCTAGTTTGACTCCTGACACCCTCCCTCCTGCTTGCACGAAACCTGACAGGTATTCTAGAGTCCTGGACTCCCACAAATTTCTTTTCAAAAATCCTACTGCTGACCCTGAGGTTATTTCTCAAGGGCCTAAAGGAATTAAAGCAACTTCTGCTAAGAATCCCACCCTCTCAGATAGGGATTCCCGAGCACTAGACAGATGGGGTAAAAAAGTGTACACCTCTGCTACTCTTGCTATCAGAACACTAAAGTGTCAGTTCCATATGCTAAAATTTCAGCAACATATCATGGAACTCCTCAAACAAAAAATATCTTCCTTTCCTGCTTGTGCAGAAAATAGAGTTACAGGAGTTAATGCATTCTGCAAGTCAAGTAACTAAGCACACCTTACACTGTGGTTTTGATGCCATAGAAGCTTCTTACAGGGCAGCAGTCACCAGTTCTATTCTTAGAAGGCATGCTTGGCTTAAGGAACAGCCCTTGCCAGACCATGTCAAATCTAAGTTATTGGATGCACCCTTGCACAAAGACAACTTATTTGGCACCAAGGCAGAGGAGGTCTTAAAAAAGATGGAAGAAAAAGCTAAATCTGTGCAGACAGTTAAGGATTTCCTACAGGTCCAGCCACCCAAGTTCAGCAGGCATTTACCCCTCCAAGCACCGGTCCTTTCCTGCCCCCTCCAGGTCAGTTCAGCCCAGACCCTGGGGAAGTAGACCCCCACCCCCCCAGACAGCAGCCACAGGGAATGGCAGAGATCAAAGCAGTGGAGTTCTTCCACTTCAAAACCAGGGAGTGCAAAGCCACCCCCTCATGGTAAGAACTCGCAATGACTCTCCTCCCCCACCCCCTCTGCCCACATGCACTTGCCTCTAGAAGGAAAACTCTCCTTCCATGCAAGCACCTGGGTCACCATTACCAATGACCATTGGGTCCTCAACATAGTGTCCCTGGGATACAAATTTTCTTTCCACACCCACTCCCAATCCCAAAGGGATTCCCAGATCTTCCTCCAAACCAGTGGGCAGAGGTGAAAAAGCAAGTTCTTTCCCTGCTCTCTATGAGGGTAATAGAGCACGTTCCCGCAGAAAAGATAGGCCAAGGTTTCTACTCCAGACTTTTCCTGGTACCCAGAAAAGAGGCCACCTGGCACCCCATCCTCAATCTATCCATTGTAAACACCTTCCTGGTGATACCAAAATTCAAAATGCTCACCCTCTAGCAACTGCTACCTATGCTGTCCAAGAATGCTTGGCTAGCCACCCTAGACCTAAGAGGCCTACCTCCACATTCCCATCAGGGAATCATGCAGGAAATATCTACGTTTCAGGGCAGAATCTCTGCACTTTCAGTTCTCTATGCTTCTCTTTGGCTTATCTACTGCTCCCAGAGTTTTCACAAAATGTCTGGCTCCCACCATTGTGTTTTGCAGACAAAGATAAATACATATTTACCCATACTTAGACGACTGCCTTATTAAGGCAGACAGGAAAATCTACTCAAGCACCTGGCCTTTGTAAAGTCCCTACTGACCTCCCTAGGGTACACTATCAATGAAAATAAATCCAAACTAGTACCCACCCAAAGGATTATTTTTCTGGGAGCAAGCCTGGACACAGCATCCCAGATGGCATTCCTTACACCAGAAAAGCAAACTTACCTGACAGCCTACTTCTGTCAACTAGCCACCAGACCCCAGTTATCTGCAAGGAAGATCCTGCAAGCTCTATGGTTCATGGCTTCCTGCATTCTACTCATTCCATATGCCAGACTGCATATGAGGAAACTTCAATGGTACCAAAAAGCCTTTGGTGTCAACACTCTCAAGACCTGGAAACTCTTATACCAATAATACCTTGCCTAAGGAAAGATTTTCTTTGGTGGGCAGCAGGATGCTTCCACATCAAGGGACTACCTTTCTCACCACCCCCCGCCACCCAGACACTCACCACAGACTCATCAGACTATGTCTGGGGTGCACACCTGAACGGCAGGTGCATACAGGGCCAATGGAGCCCACAGCAAATACATCTGCACCTCAACCAAAAATAGAGTTTAGCTGTCCAGCACACATTGACAGCTTTCAGGCCCCTTCTCTCCCCATGGTCTCTCCTGATCAAAACAGACAACACCACTGTAATGTGGTATATCAAGAAGCAGGGAGTGACTCACTCGTACCCTCTATGCAAGCTGGCCGTGACCCTTTGGCACACAGCCTCAGCTCAACAACACCTGTTAGCACAATTCCTGCCAGGCTCCCTAAACTCTCTGGCAGACAACTTAAGTAGAAGCCTTCTGGACCCACGAGTGGCAGCTAGACCAAAGAATCTTCACCCTAATAACTCAGAACTGGGGCACCCTGAAGGTCAACCTCTTTGCTTCCCACACCAACCATCAGCTCAGCAAGTTCTGCACCAGGTAGCATCACTGCATGGCTTGGAAAGTGGATGCCCTGTCTTTCCCCTGGGTCACTCTATGCCTTTCCTCCACTACCTCTCATCCCCAGGGTACTGCTCAAAATAAAGGAGGAAAAACCAAGGACAATTCTTATTGCTCCAGACTGGCCTCGCCAGCACTGGTACCCACTGCTGCGCAGCCTGTCCCCTCTGCCACCATGGCATCTCCCTCAGATCCCAACCCTCCTAACCCAGAGGGAAGTGGAATTCATGCAACCCCAATAGCAGACCCTCAATTTGGCAGCCTGGCTTATTCCCTGACCACTGATCAGTCTGCCAACCTCAGTAAACAGGTTCTAGGTGTTATACCTGCAGCCAGATGCCCTGGCACTAGAAAGTCTTATGCCGACAAATGGAAAAGGTTCTGCACCTGGATCCAGGCTAAGGAAGCTGACATAACACAGCCCTCCCTACCTCTTATCCTGGATTACCTAGCTGACCTGCAACAGCAGTCTCTCCTTTTCCTCTATTAAAATTCATGCATCTGCTATCTCTGCTCATTTCAACACTGAGCACCCACTTTTCTCACACTCTGTGATCAAACAGTTCCTAAGAGGGGCTAGCAACTTGAGGCCACCAAGAAGAGCACCTACCCCAGTTTGGGACCTAAACTTTGTGTTGGAAAAGCCCACCCTGCCCCCCTTTGAACCAGCATGTTCAGCAAAGTTAAACGTTTCTCTCCTGGAAGACAGCCTTGCTTCTGGCCATCACTTCAGCCAGAAGAGTATCCGAGCTACAAGCACTCATGGCTGTATAGCCCTTCATCATCTTCCATGCTGACAGGGTGTCCCTCAGGACTAACCCATCCTTCATGCCTAAAGTGGTGTCCAGTTTGGCTCTCAACCAATCCATTAATTTGCCCACCTTTTTCCTTAACCCACAAAACAAGGGGGAAAGCACTCTCTAGATGTGCACAGACAGCTCAGATTCCATCTAGACAGGACTAAATCATTCAGAAAGACTGATCAGTTGCTAGTCAGCTTTGCTGCAGGGGCAGAGGGCAAAGCAATACCCAAACAAACCATTTCCAAATGGATAGCACACTGCATCCATTTATGTTACAAGCTACATGGGAAACCTCCCCTTAAGGGAGTCAGGAAACATTCCACCAGAGCAACCTCCACCTCTGCAGCTTTCCATGGGGGAGTCCTCATGGTCAGCTGGTGTTCCACACCAGAGGTCAATTCCTCGGCCAGATGTGACCACAAGCTAATCACCCTAGACATCCACATCCTACCCCCACCCCCCCCCCATTAGGGAAATCACCGTAAAATATTTCTCCAAAGTCAACGTCACGTTTCTTAAGACAGAAGTGGCAAACTTCACGACACCCATGCAGACGGGCAATAGAGGTACGACTGCTGAATCCTACACAAATGCACTTTATAAGCACTTACACGAGTACATGGATTGTGCAATCCCTAACAGAACCAAGATGCTATCCTCCAAAAAAAGGAAACCAATTTGATGGTCCCCTGCCATAAACAAACTCTACAACAGAAGAAAGAAACTGTTGCAAAAAAAGTGTAAAATCACATGATTGGAGGAACTCCTTGGTCAGCCTCCGTAAGAAGCTGATACCCTCATAAAATCCTCCAAACTAGTTACGAAAACAAAATTGCCACTGACTCTAAAGACAAACGAAAAACATTCTATAGCTATGTCAAGAATCTCAATAGCAGCACTCGAATCTGCTCTGAGTTACAGCACAATGGCACTAAATATACAGAACCAACTGATATTGCAAACATCTCATTCACCCCCTAAAAGGCCCATCTCTATATCAGAAGAATGCAAAGTTCCTGTAATCACGGCTGCACAGGTAAAAAACGCACTCTCCAAAGTCAAGAACACAGCATCCATGGGACCTGACAACATCCCAGGCTGCCTTCTACACAAACTACAGAATGAACTGGCACCCCCCCCCCCCACACCTAAATACCTTGTTCAATCATAGCCTCACCTCAGGCTTTGTGCCCAGTGAGTGGTGCACAGCGACGGTTATCCCACTCCACAAAGGGGGAGCCACCACGGACCCCGGGAACTACTGCCCCATTAGCCTGATGAGCCTGGTCTGCAAGTCTATGGAACGTCATCATGGAACTTATAAACAGTGAAAAATAAACCAAAAATAGGCACCGGAGATCAGCAGATCGAACACACAAGTGCTTTAATACTGAACCACAACAAAGTGAACACACAAGCACAAAAAGTATAAACACAGATTAAAACACTTCCCCTTACATCTTCGTCTCATAGAACTTCATCAGATGGGCATATACATCCTAATTACCTCATTAAAAACATTTACCTTTTTGAATTGGCCAATAAAGTGGACAAATCAATTAATTTCTAAGATGCAGAAAGACTTGATTTTAAAAATACATATGTAAGTCATGTAATGTTAAGTAAAATACATTTGAATGTTCATATTAAAACTGTTTATGTAAAAAATATATGTACAATGAATTGGTATAATAAATACAAATATATAATACTTAAATATCTTAAAAATATATGTATAAAATACAATGAATGACAAAATAATGGTCTGGCACCATCTAGTGGAAAAATAATGAACCACATAAAAAAGTAAAATAAAAAAAAATCCACTTGATGAATGGACAGTAGGTAAAATAAATGCATCAGAATATTACAGTTTTGCAGATCTGAGCTTTAGTACAGGTTTTAAAGACACCATGTCATTTAGCCCTGGATTATCACAAGTATCCAGGACTAGTTATAAACAATGACATTGGTAATCTCCAAACTCTGGACCACATGCAGTTTGGGTTTGTAAAATGCAGATCATGTCTCCTAAACCTGATAGACTTCCTTAAAGCGGTCACCAAAGCCGTAGATGAGGGTAAGGTGGTTCACACAGAGTATCTAGATCTCGCCAAGGCTTTCAACACCATCCCCCACTCTGGAGTTATTGATAAACTCACTAAACCAGGTATAAATCCCTATGTCACAAAATGTGTTGCTGTCTGTCTCACTGACAGAACCCACACTGTGAAAGTAGCAGACTCCAAATCCGACTTCGGACTAGCGACAAGTGGAATTTCACAGGGTTCAATCCTGGGTCCTCTCCTGTTTGGCATTTACTTCTCTGAAGTACAGGCTAACACGGAAGGTTTTTGGCTAACAAAGTTTGCAGATGACTGAAAACTAGGAGCCATAATCGAAACTCCTAACGATGTGGACATCCTGCAAATGGGCCTCATGGAGACAGATGCCTGGTGTCAAAGCCATGGCCTCAAGCTCAGTGCCAAAAAGTGCATTGTCATCCCTTTTGGTAAAAACTTTGTACCCATGAGCTACCACATAGCTGGTGGTCTACTTAACACCGAAAGTGTGATGAGACCTTGGGACACAGGTGGACAGTAGTCTCTCCTTTGATAATCACATCACCACAGTGGTCAGGAAATCCTTCTACATGGCACACCTCATCACAAAAGGTTTCTCATCCAGGAAAAAAAAGAGGTCATTGTTTCCCTCTACTCGTCACTCATTAGACCCATTATAGAGTACAACGCCCCTTTTAGTATGTACCTCACAAGACATCTACAACAACTGGAAAGACCGCAGAAATACCTCACAAAGAGGATTACCAGCCTCAAACCAGATGCCCTACACTGACCGTCTCAAAAATCTCCAGCTTTACTCCGTCGCATATCGCCTACTCAGGGGCGATCTCTGCCTAACATACAAAGCTATGTCAAACCCAGAGCTGTTGGACATGCTCCACTTAAAGAAATCCCAATACCTCTGAGCTACACGCTCTAGGGACCTAAACCTTCTCAGCACAATAAACAGAACATGCTGGAGGGATAGATTCCTGTCCCAGAGACTTCCCATACTCTGGAACAAACTACCTATCTATATCCAACAAAGCTTTTCATTAGCACTCTTTAAGAAAAAATCTTGATGATTGGATGGGAAATTCACCCCGGGGATCACTTCTGTGGCTCTGCTCAACAGGGACACAGGAAAATAATTTTCTTGGGTGGCGAAAGCCAGGGTACCTTTTTGGCTAGGCTTATATAGGCCCTAGGGCCAATAGCCTAGTACCTACCTATAAACCTCTGGAGGCTACCACATGGACATCTGTTCACACCTTCACCAAGCATTGCCACATGCCTATCTTCTCCAAATCCAGGGCAGGCTTTGCCACTGCAGTCTTGCAGGGCATCTTATCCAGCCCCTAGTCTCCTTGACTGCCTCCACCCTTTTCCTCAGCTTTGGGAATCAACCCAAATGTGATGACTGCAGCAGTGAAACAAGAAGAACATAGTACAGTTGTGTGCACTTACCATAAATGTAGATGTTCGAGTGTATTCACTGTTGCAGTCCTGGTTTCCCTCCCACCTTCCCCCCCCCCTTCTTCTCTCTCCTTACAAGGAACTTTTTGGTATTTACTTTCTACTGGTGGGGTTCTTCCACCATATGCTGGCTCCCACTTGGGGGCTCCTGACAGGGAAGAAAAACTGAGGTAATGGCGTCAGCTGCCTTTCTTTATACTACTGACAACCTGATGTCAGTCCTGAAGCAACAGCAACCGACTCAGAAGTACTAAGCCTCTGGTAATCGGGCCGGCCCAGGGCTACCCTGGCAGGGATAACCCAAATGTGATGACTGCAACAGTGAATACACTCAAACATCTACATTTATGTTAAGTGTGCACAACTGTACTTTCTTCAAGGTGTTGGGGAAGGATTATTTCCTGTCCTGAAAGAGTGAAATCACAGGTTCCACTGGTCTGTCTTTCTATTGTTGACTGTCTTTCAGTCTGTGGCCTCCATATGTCACAGTAGTCCATGAACCTTAAGTTTTCTACCCAACAGCAGAGGCAGCCCTCCAGAGATTTGGTAGACTTCTCTCTGAACTTCTGCAAAAAGAAGGTATGTAAGAGATCACACATTGACTCCCCTCAAAGTCACAGGTATCAGATACTGATTCAGATAGCGAGGATTCCTCACAATCCCCTCTGGAAGATGCCTTCTTTGGAAACATTCTGGAAGGGATGTATCAGAGGGGATCCTGCCCAACAGACACCCCCCCTCCCGTTCCCAGGATGGGGGATGTATTATTCAAGGCATATGGAATGACACCACCTATTCTCTGATTGATTTGGCAGTCATGAGATCATGGCAGGAATCCAACACATGCAAAGCAATTCCAAGGAAGCCAGATAAGGTTTTATACCCTCCAAAAGATAAACCCTTTTGGCCCAAGACACCACCAGAGTCCATCAATCATAGTGGCAATCACCAAGGGAGAGTTGTCTGATGCCTTTTTTTCTGTCCATCCTCCTAATAACTGGTCCAGAAGAATGGATAGGTTTTGGACACTGGCATTTGTTCTGGGCACATTAGCTCTCCTTGCACTTGATTATGTCATTTAATGAACACGTTCACGAGAGATCTTACTCAGGAAGCCTTTCCTACTAGGAAGAAAGCAGTGATGCACAATATGGCTGATGGAATGGCCAGGGTGACTGGCACACTCATGTCTGTCAGACGCAATGCATGGCTACTATTATGTCACTTTGTGGACGACTTCAAGCATTATTCAAGTGCTCTATTTGATGGGACAGCATTATTCAGGCCCTCTGTGAAAGAAAATGTCCACAAGAGTGAGCAAGCCTCTTTCTGCTGTTGGCGTTAAGTTTGAGGTGTCACACTGCCCATTCAGTGGGAACCAAAAAAGATCTTGTTCTTTCTGGTTTTACATTTCTAAGAGTCAGGTTGACTTGCTGTCTGACAGATGACCACGGCAGAGTCATCACCTTTAATGGGTGTAAGTCTAGGGGCTGAGGGGGTCTGCAGAATTAGTGGTATTGAGAGCCCTTTTCCAACAAGAGACCTCAGAACCCTTGATAGTCTGACTGTTCCACTCTAGAGGAGATCGGGGGACGAATCTTCCTCTGCCTGGACTCTTGGCCCGTCGTCACACGGGGTAGTTGGGTAAGAGGGATAATATTCAGAAGCCGTTACAGTTTCCATTTTTGAAAATCCTCCTCAAACAAGTTACCTCACTGCCAGATGTCCATCCCAACCAGGCAAAGGTTGCCTCCAAATATATTCTTTCTGTTTTTCTCCTCTCCAGGAGGTCCCACCAAGCCAGAAAGAGAATTTTTATTCAGATTCCTTTTGGTTCCAAGGAAAACCAAGGACCTCGGGCCTATTTTGAACCTCTGCTTTCTCAACACATTCTTAAAATAGACACTTCAGAGTGGTCATGGTGCAGTTGATTCTGTCATGTAACTCATTAGATCCAAGTGACGCCTCCAGGTGCATCTACTGTTAATTCCTACTGACGTCTCTAGGCGTCAAATATTGCTTGTTCATATTTGCATTAACAATTCCAAAACCATGTTATGTACAAAGTTTTAAAATATTTCATATTAAAGCTTACACAGTGCAAATTCAATTGCATTAATATTTGACCCCTGTGTAGTGCAGGTAAATAGATATTCACTGTTGTTTTTATGATATTAATTTATATAGACATAGTTTTCACATTTTTCTGAGTATCTCAAAAACCAAGTAACACAAACAGAACTCCTTAGCCTCATATGAAAACTCTTAGCTAGATGAATAAAATGCTGCCAACAGTGTATGTAACTTGAGTGGCTGCTGAGATATTGTAAGTTTACTAAATATTACAAATGTAACCGTTACTGTGTTTACTGTGGCTTATAAAGTGTAGCTTAAGACCTAGAACCTACAGAATATTACCACTATAAAAATAGTTTGCTCTTAAGAGTTCGCCATTTTTACTTTTCAATACCCCCGTGGTTCTAGAAATGTGAAATTTGTTTGAAATGAAATTTATGTAGAACCTAAAGAATATTACCTCTATAAAAATAGTTTGTGCTTAAGTTTACCATTTATACTTCTGTCATAGCCCCCATGGTTCTAGAAATATGAACATTTGTTTGAAATGTGAGGACATAATTTGATTCCTGAGCTCCATAGAAGTGAATGAGTTAAAAGAGCAAATGGATGTGTTGAGTAAATCACTAGCATACTTACCAGCATAAAAAGATAGCAAGGGAGTTAAGGAGATACTTACACTTCTGAACTGGAACCAGTCAGCATCAGTTCAGCAGTCACTATCAGGTCAGAGCCTTACCATTTGACCTCAGCGGAACTCTCAGGGTGGCCACCAAATGTATGGCAGTCATAGCAGCCCATCTTTGACTTCAAAGATACAAGATATTGCAATACTTGGATGACTGCCCCCTGACTGCTCCCACAATTGAGTTACTCAAAAAAGCCAGAGACCATCTTCTCCATCTAAGTAGTTCCGAGGGCGTTTTGGTCAGCTAAAAAGAATCAAGCCTGAATCCCTGACCTCGACTAATCTTCTTGGGATGTCACCTAGCACAACCCTCTCCATTCTTTCTGTTCCTCTGGACAGGATTCAAACATTTCTGTCCATCATGGAAACTCATCTGAACTGCTGACCCTCTGCATGTCTAGTACTCTGAGATTTTGGCCTCATGGTTTCTTCAGTTCTAATGGTCCAGTTTGCCCACTATGACACAAGACTTTTACAGTGGCTACTGCAATCCTAATGGTTCCAGTTATACCATCTGCTGTCCAAGGCCTTAATTCTTACCCAATCACGCAGGAAGCACCTTTAAATCAAATACTTACAGACTGCCCTTATGTTGACAGTAGTGGCCACGAATGTCTGTTCCTTCTGGTGGGGAGACATTATGAAGGGGGGATGGTTCATGTTTGTGCATAGAGAACAAAGCCAACCTTCACATCAATGTCCTAGAGTTAAGATCAGTCCTTCTTGTGTTGTAGGAACTTCAGGACTGCCTTTCTTGGGGTGTGATCTCCAGTCATACTGACAATATGATGGTCATCTGGTGAATAAACAAAGAAGAACCAGGTCTTACCCTTTGTTGGAAACCCACAGCAATGTGACAGTGGGCAACATGGCCTTTCAACACACATTCCCAAGATTTCCAGTGGACTAGTGGACAGTCCCAGCAGAAATCTGCTAATGTCTGCCTCAATCCAACAATTGCCAAGAAGATATTCAGTTGCTCGAACCTCCACCCTCCACACACTGCGATTTCTTCACTATCCAGTACAATACCAAATGCTACAAATTGTTTGCCATGACCTTCCCCCAAGACAAAACCCCATGAATGCTGTGTTTCAGCATTGATTTCCTGGGTTTCTTTACATATATCTACCCTTTTCCCTAATACCCAAATTTCTGCAGACCGCTCTGTGGTGCAAGGCGACTCTTATCCTCATAGTTCCTTCTACCAAAGCCTCATCTGGGAGAGCCTCCTTAGCCCCCCAGATCTCATAACTTGTCTCACTGGGGAGCCTCACCTGGACATTTCCAATCTAAAACTAAGTGCATGGTTTCTCTAGTTCCATTGATGGCAAGGGATAATTCCCTTCCTCAAGACATGGTCATTTTTTCTAACAGCCTGTCAGAAACCTTCAATTCATAAAGGCTGTCATAGTAAATGGAAGAGATTTGCAATTTTGGCTGGTACTCAAATGTTGACCCCACCCCCCTACAGCCTGTATTCTGGATTTGTTTTTTTTTTTCTGAAAAATGTTTATTGAGTTTTAACAAAAGAACATATGTTGACATTTAAATTTAAAAAGAAATATTTAACAAATTAGTAGCAAAAATAATCGCAATTTGAAAATAAAATCAACAACTATTTACAAGAGTGTCTACTTAAGAACAAAGATTTTAAAAATGTCAATGGTTAACCATTATCTTAAAAATAACTATTATTTATTTAACAGTTCCTTTAAACTTTTCCAAGTATTATATGAAGAAGTGATTCTTGTAGATCTTGACCTAATTTTACTAAGTTCCAGTTGACACGCTTCAGTGCAGCGTTCGGGAATTCATTGAATGACTGTCTATTCTGGGGGAATTCATTGAATGACGGTCTATTCTGGGGGAATTCATTGAATGACGGTCTATTCTGGGGGAATTCATTGAATGACGGTCTATTCTGGGGGAATTCATTGAATGACGGTCTATTCTGGGGGAATTCATTGAATGACGGTCTATTCTGGGGGAATTCATTGAATGACGGTCTATTCTGGGGGAATTCATTGAATGACGGTCTATTCTGGGGGAATTCATTGAATGACGGTCTATTCTGGATGGTTTGTAATTTTTCTCTCCCTTCTTTCACTGGTTCCAGTTTTTCTACCATCAAGGTTGTTTGCAGCAGTTTCGTCCTTTCATATTCTCTTTCAGTACCATTATTGGCTCACTCAAATTATGCAAAACCTCTCTCAAAGGTACATTTCTTTTATGTCTGCCGGTTAAAGACCCAGTTCCTCTGTGGGACTTGAACTTTAATTTGGAAACCCTAACAAAATCTCTCTTTGGACCTGCAGCAATAGTAGAAGTCAAGTTTCTGTTTTGCAAAACAATTTTTCTAGTAGCACTTCTCTTAGCCAGAGAGGTTTCAGAACTACATGCTATTTCTTTAGTCTTCCCTTCTGTCATCTTTCACAAAGACAAGGTAACCTTGAGAACCAGCTCCTCTTTAATTCCCAAGGTTGTTTAGGAGTTCAGCTCACAACCCATTCAGCAATTTTCTTTGAACTGTGAAAAGAAAGAGGAGTAATTGCATACATTACAAGTTCACAGGCAGCTACATGCTTACCTTCACAGAACTGCTTCTGTCAGAAAAGATGGGCAGCTATTATTTCATTTGCACAGAACAAATTGGGCAGTAAGGTATCCACAATATCTCTGTCCAGATGGCTGTCCAATTGTATTTTCTTTATTTACAAGTACATAAACTACTACCATGCAGATCCAAAACCTCTTTCACTAGAGCCATGGCCATTCTACGACCTTCTTTAGAGCATATTCCTTGAGCGACATATGCAAAGCAGCTTCCCCGATCTTCCGTGCATATCTTCATCAGACACTACTACCTGGATTGCACTTGTAGACAATCCTTTGTGCTTTAATTCTGAAAGGTTTCTGTCATGATATCACCCAGGAGTTCTGCAGCTTGGGGTTCTGACCTACACGTCTTATTGGATGGACTGAATGAATAGGATACAAAAGTTGTGCACTTATAATGATGGATCCTTTCATTCCAGTCCGTTCGATATGACAATGATCCCACCTTCCCTGTTATAAGATCTGAAGGATCAGCATTTCTTGTGCTTGGGTCCAAGGCAGTACAGATTGATGGCTCATATTCTTCAGGTGTCAAGCTAAACTTAATGCAGCTATGGGGAGAAAGGCATTATGGGAAGGAAATTTAAAGGATCTTTTGAAGCTGTAGCACTATCTCTGCTGTACTGGATCCTGATGGGAGTTCGAGGACCCACATGTAGTAGCGCTTGAACTTCAGTGGAAAGATCTCTCTTTATGGGAAGTGCATAACTTTTGTATTGGTCACAGCTAAGAAAAAGTACGTGTTTACTTTAATATCTTTATGTGCAACAGTCACTGAAAAGACTCCCTACATTTAAAGTACCCTGACTGCTCGCTGTGCAAGACTGGTGTACAATATAACTTCAGTTAATATCATGAAATGTTTTATAAGAATAAAAACTGGTTTTAATTATTACTTTTTCTCCGTTACTGTTATTTAAAACATTACTTACAGAAAGTAGAGTATATGCTTTACAGCCTGCCCACATTTTTAACAAAGTCAACGATATTCCCGTTTTTCCCTGCCACTTCTTGCAAAACCATATTTCGCAAATGTGATTGATTATTTATAGTCTCCCATTTATTCAGTAAATTCAGTGGTGCTGATCTTCCTGTTAATCTCTCTCTCTCTCTCCCCCAACACTAGACTCTGGTTCAAATCCAAGGTGTTCCTGATTCTTCCTGTCAAATCCTGTGCCTTTTTCTGGTTCTCAAGCATTTTCCTTTGGAACATTGGAAAATGTTTCACTGGCAAAGTTATCCCTATGAACTTTATTGTCAGAAAAATGAGAAGCAGAGTCTCTCTCTACTTGCTGGCTCATTTTATGCTGGATGTACGTAATTTCCTGCTTAACATGTTCCGCATTCAAAAATGTCTTTGTCCTCCAGGAAACAATGTTATGAAGTTAGCTAGATATAGCAGCTTGAATCTCACACCTGCCACTCAACATCCCTGATCATTGGAAAACATTTGCTTTTCTTCTGCCTGGTGTACAATGAATAATCCTTTTTCTAAAAACAGGGTGCTAGCTCAAATTTTTAATACTTTTCCTTTTTGCACAGTTTTGTAAGGATCAACTCTTTCTAATGGTGTGATTACATCTTTACTAATATAGGTCTTGCCTGCTTTCTTATGGCAAAGTTTGGAGGATAACCATGTGAAATGTCCTGGACTGCTACTGCAAGTCCTTAAACACTGAAATTGAATGGGCAAAAAAGTTAACTTGCATATTCTACCACAGAGATGACCATTTCCTGGAATATTTCCCTTTTCTCCAAGGTATATGTGATTTGGAGTTTGTGTATATAAGTAAGGGAATGTGGGGGGGGGGGGGTGTCTGGTTTAAAGGAGAAATCATTTTCGAGATTCACTCTTCTCTGGGATTTTTTTATCATTTTTTTCTAGCGTGTCGGCATCTGGCATTTCCAGCACTGACATTTCAGTAGGTTGCTGGTTTGGAGCATGCCCTCAATTTGCCCTTTCAATTAACAAATCCTGCTGTGGGCCAATAGCACATTTGCTTATGTGTGCTTTCATAAAATGAAATGAAATGTCCCTTCCAGTTTCTGTGGTATAGCAGACAATCTTAGGTTTTCTTTGTACGATCTGTCTTCTAACTCTGTTTTAATGGCTCCTTTTGAGCAGCCTCGTACTCGGCCTCTCAGGTTTTCTTTGTACGATCTGTCTTCTAACTCTGTTTAAATGGCTCCTTTTGAGCAGCCTCGTACTCAGCCTCTCAGGTTTTCCTTGTACTATCTGTCTTCTAATTCTGTTTTAAATGGCGGTATAGCAGACAATCTCAGGTTTTCTTTGTACGATCTGTCTTCTAACTCTGTTTTAATGGCTCGTTTTGAGCAGCCTCGTACTTCGCCAGCCTTTCCTTAATTTTCTCATTTGATTTTTGCAGTTTTATCATTTCATCGGAATAGCTGTTTACAGCTTCTTCTATTTTTTCAGGCTTTTATATGAATTGATGTATTCTTCTGTGTTTCGTTTATTTTAATAATCTGTGAGTACATTTGATTTATTTTTCCGGTAAATTACTGGAAGGCATCTCTTGTACCAAAGGTGAAGCTTGAGCTGCCTTTTGCTGAACAGCTGCAGGATTCTTCCCAGACAGTGTTTTCTCTTCACCATTTCTGGTTAATTTTCTTTAAGGTTCTCCAAATGGTTGGCATGCAGGTAGTATGCTTGCTAGCCAGTAGCTGAATTTTACGCAAACTTAGGATTACGCTAGCCATATTTTCTTAGTTTCTGTTTTCATAGCGGGATAGTTGTAATTAAATTGTCTATCGGTATGCAGCCATCTTAGATGTCCTTATTCTTGTAGCCATTCGTAAATTGGGAGTTCAACAGACTATCATGGGTGCAGTTTGCAGACTGTAGAAGTGGAATAGTGTTAAATAGGAAGCCTTAGCTGCTGAGGCAAACAGCTTGTATTCTGCCATTTTCAGCATATGCATCCCAAACGGGGGGGGGGCAAAAAATTGCACACTGTGGCACAGTGAGAGCTATGGTGCTGAAATTGGAAAACTCTATGCCCTTTGGCCCGGTATTTATTCTATAGCAAGTGCTGGCTTTTCCAAATGAAGTGGAAGAAGCATCATGCTTGCGTCTGTTGCAAGTAATATAATTCCTGCAAAAAAAATACAGCAGCAAAATGTTTATTCTGCTGTACACACACACAAGACATAGGCAATAAAGAGCAAAATATATAAATGTAGTGCATCTCTTCTGGCTTTGCACCCCAAGCAAGAGACTTGTTATATTATGGTAGTCACGTCTCTTCATGGTGTTCAGCATCTTGGAGACTGCAGAAGCAGTGCTTGACAAGGTACTTCCGTCTGACTGTGTAATCCTATCTCAAATGCACTCTTTTGAAACAACACCTGCATCAACACATAGAGCTATATCTCATGGATCCTCTACCTCAAAGCCCATAAGGTAAGCCACTGCATAATTCAACGTTCTGGTCATTGGAGACTCCATTGTGAGACACACTGGTGATGTCCCTCTCACCAGGCTGACTAAGGGTAAAGTTACGGTCAGTTGCTTACCAGGGGCTAGGATCCACCACATTATGCATGCACTCAGGTCATTGGACCACACTTACTAAAATTACTCCATCATAGTCCATGTGGGAGTAAATGACCTGAGACGTACATCTCTAGACTATATGAAGAGAAACATTATGGTGCACTCGGAATGTGTGTCCCAGGCTGGTATGAGCTTAACATTGAGCAGTATTTTACCTTCTGCATGGATGATGCCACAATACGAACAAAAGATGATTGACTTTAATAATTGGCTTAGTTTCTGGTGTCATTCTAAGGGGGTGCAATATTTGTCAGCTTGGAAGGAGATGGTCAACAGATCATGCTGCATTGCCAGGGATGGTCTGCCCCTCTCCCCCTAGGCTCTTGAATATTAGCTAAAACATGGTCTTCCCCTATAGTGCTTTTTTTAGGCAATGTCAAACTGAAAGTACTTCTGACATACAAATCAAAACCAAGGAAATCTAAAGGTATTAACAAAAAACTCTACTCCCTAGAAGCTCTCTTCACCCTAGAGAATGCTGATGTCTGTGTGGTCACTGAGGCATGGTTTAAAGGTGCCGACAGCACACCAACAGTGCAGGGTTATAATGTCTTCCACACATTTAGACCAGCTACTACACAGACGGGGACTAAAGGTGGAGGTGTATTTGTTTACATCAAAAATACATATACCTCCAGGCTGGTCAAACAGGACAATGCACTTGAGCTGCTTCATGTTCAAATCACCATAGGTAATATCCAGTATCACTTCCTTGCCAGCTGTAGGTCCCCCTCTATAACTCAGGAAGCCCATACCATGCATTTAAACTTATTGGAAACAGTAATCATCCAACCCAATACCATATTCATGGGCACCTTTAATTTACCCCACTATTAACTTGGAATCCTATGTGACACCAAACGTACAAGCACAGAGATTCCTTGATTTTGTAAACACAAATTCCCTGAACCAGATAGTCACTACACCAACCAGGGGTGTAGCCATACTGGATCTGGCTCTCACTAATATGGGAGACTGCTGCACACCCCCTACTGTAATGTTTTCCCTGTTAAGGTCAGACCACAAAATGGTCTCCTTTGAAGTAAAAATAAAGCCTGAACCCCCAGCTAAACCTGGAATATTCAGGAACTATTCTAAGGCTAACTTCCTGCTAGTAAGTGAGAACCTGGCAAAATGTTAAGCCCCTATAAACCCTGCGAACACTGCTGCCTATGCAGAACTGTTCACAGAAACCATGTACAAGCATGTTTAATAGCTGCATAGAGGCAGTTGTACCCACCAGGAGGAAGTACAGAACGAACTCAAAAAGCAACCCACCCTGGTGGAATCACAAAATCATTCGGCTGTTTAACAGAAGGAAGAAAATCATGGCAAAAATTAGGAGGTGCAGCACACAGCACGATAAAAACACTCTCATAAAACTAAACAAACAACTCAGAGGACTAATAAAGTCGATCAAAGCCAAATTTGAGGTGAATTTGGCCCCCAGGCCGAGGACAACCACAAGGCATTCTTTAGCTATGTCTGCAACCTCAAAGGCAATACACAATTGTGTGCAGAGCTCATTGTAAATGGAGCCACCTATACTGAGCCAGAAGATATAGCAAACCTACTGACCAATAAATTCAGCTCCAGCTTTACCCCTCTCTCTCCCCCTCAGCCTTCCCTCAGGAAATTCCATCAAATACAACTCCCCCCTGCTATCACTAGGGAACAGATCCTTAATGCTGTCTCTCTAAGGCCAAGAGCACTGCATCAGTGGGCCCAGACAATGTCCCGGGATACCTTCTAAATAACATGAAACATGACCCATCAGGGCCACTGGAATTGCTATTTAACTGTACCCTCCAAACAGGCTTTGTGCCTCATGAATGGAGAACAGCAACAGTCATCCCTCTGCACAAAGCTGGGTCATCTACAGACCCTGAGAACTGCAGACCCATAATTCTCACTATTCTTGTATGTAAAGCCATGGAAAGAATTATCATGGAAATGATCAGTAGTGATGTAGTAAACCTCCAGATGCTGGACCCAACCTAGTTTTGTTTCAAGGACAGATCATGCCTACTCAACCTGGTGGACTTCATTGAGAAGGTCACCAAAGCAATGGATGAGGGCAAAATGGTTCACACTGCCTACCTTGACCTGGCCAAGGCATTTGACACAATACCCCACTCGGGCATTGTTGACAAACTCAGGAGATTGGGTACAAACTCGCATGTCACCTGGTGGATAGCCACCTGGTTCACAGACAGGACCCAAGAAGTTAGAATTGGAGAGTCCACCTCTACAAAGAGAAGTCACAAGTGGAGTCCCTCATGGATCAGTACTTGGACTGCTCCTTTTTGGCATCTACTTCTCTGATGTCAAGACCAATGTCAGTGGTTTCTGGCTGACTAAATTTGCTGATTGCAAATTGGAAGCTGTCACTGAATCTCGCACTGACACAAATGTTCTTCAGGAGGGGCTGACACAGACAAACAACTGGTGTCAGTCACGGACTAAAACTAAATGCCAAGAAATGCATAATAGTATCCTTCAGGAAGTCATCTATCCCTGGTAACTATCATATTGACAACAAACCCCTTAGAGTTGACCCAGTAGTCAAGGACTTGGGGACACACAGATAGTAATCTAACCTTTGACCATCATGTGTATACAGTAGTGAGGAAATCTATGTTGTGCACACAGAGATTCCTCACTAAAAGAATACAGGGCTTAAGTAAACTGTCCTATAAAGACCACCTGAAGGTTGTAGCTCTGTATTCTGTCTCCTACAGGCTTTTGAGGGGAGATCTATGTCTGACATGCAGGGCATTGTCATACCTCACTCTGATGGGCCTTCTGCATATTCACAAAACAAACAGCACCAGAATTGCCCATTCTAAAGACTTAAACCTTGCCTATGATATAAATAAGACCTGCTGGAGAGAGAGGTATGTATCCCAGAGACTACCCCGTCTAGGCTACCCCATCCATGTGAAGAAGAGTTCTCCCTAACCTAATTCATGTGCAACCTGGACAATTGGTTTGAAAACCAAGAATTTGTCCCTGATTTGGCACCTATGTCTCTAATGGACACAGATAACTTGTAAAGGGTCTATATCAGCATTTCAAAAATGTAATAGGTCGAATCACTAAATGTTGAACTGAAATGATCGACCTATTACATTTTTGAATGCTGATAAAAAAATACCCCCCCCAAAAAAAAAAAACTAAAGGGTGTAGGCAGGGGGGCAAGCACCCCTGCACCCCCCTCTACTTAAATATACCAACTCTCCGAGACCGCACTACATTGAGGTAAACAGAAATTTCCCCTTATGGAGATTTTCATTTACCCGTTCGACGTTCTGCCCTTTCGGCATTCTTGATGTGAAAATATCAAATTCGATATTGTCAGCATTCGAGATGCTGATAGGGACCCCTTGTAAATGGTTAATCTCCCAGGCCCCTGCTTATACTTATCAAGGGTATCAGAACTTGTCAGAGATTTGGGATGCATGGCTAGGCTTAAAAAGGCCCTTGTGGTCATTAACTTAGCAAACGCCTATAAGCCTATGGATGTTTGGTAGAATCCCTCCTACTGACCGCGGTGAGGGTGTGGTCATTGATATCAAACTTATTCCTGATTATGGTCATGCTCATTGATATGGTGCTTGATAATGTCCCTCCTGCTGACTCTGTAGTCTTGCCCACAGGTATGGTCATTGATATTATGCCTCCTACTGTATTGTGCAGTAATTACCATGGGTGTAGCGTTTGATACTGTCCCTCATAGTCCTGCCATGGGTGTAGCGTTTGATACTGTCCCTCATAGTCCTGCCATGGGTGTAGTGCTCCTGCTGCCATTAGTTTAACTGGGAGGCTTCAGCAATCACTTAGGTTATGATGGAGATACCTGAAGGGTGTGACTGAGAGAAACAGCTGAACTGAACTGCTACTTAGGGACTGTCATTAATAAGCACCATGTCTCATCTTGGGGTTTGCTTGTAAATGTACTTGGTCCCAGAGCACCTCGAGTACATGCCAGTGATAGAATGTATATGTGTGACCTCAGAACAGAAGCCATCTGTTCTGGACACTGATATTAAGGAAGGTTTAAGGTCAGCTGATCACCAATGGGTGGTGGTATATTTATTTATTTTGCATTTGTTTACCATGGTAGTCCACTGGGTTGATAGGTTGATAAGTGTTTACAAGGCTAATGACCACAAGGACCTTTTAGCCTAGCCATGCATTCCAAATCTCAAGTTCTGGTTCCCCTGATAAGTGTAACCATGGGCCTTGGAGATGAACCATTTACAAGTTACTTGTATCCATTAGAGACATAGGTGGCAAACCATGGATGAATTTCCAGTTTCCCCATCCACTTGTCCAAGTTATATTTGAGTTGGGTTAGGGAGGAACTCTGCTTCACATGGATGGGGAGCCTACTCCACAAATGGGCTAGTCTCTGAGATACATACCTATCTATCTCTCCAGCAGGTCCTATTTATATCACAGGCAAGGTTTAAGTCTTTAGAATGGGTAATTCTGGTACTGTTTGTTTTGTGGATATGCAGTATGTCCATCAGAGTGGGGTCTGACAATGCCCCGTATGGGCATAGATCTCCCCTCAGGGCCGTTATTATCCCATTTTCAGTGGAGGCCCGGGAAGAAAAGCTCCACAATGACATGAATATAGGGATATATTCATATAGCATCTGTAAGATTTCAAGTATATACAACAAAGGTAACATATTTTGACAGTTGGTTGAATTACTGGTAAAATAACAAATTGACAAAAATAAAGAACAGAGGTAGAGATATTGACATTACACAGATGTTTCTGGCATCAGCACAGTGAGGCTTTCGTCTGGCATGAATCCTAATACATATTAAACATCACTATCAGCAGCAAGCAAATGTAGTGAGGTTTTGAGAGGGAGAGAAAAGGAGCAGTTCCAGATCGAAGGTGGTTAGTCTATACAGGGCACATAGCTAGGGGGAAGCTAGCTAGACATGGGAGACCAAAATATATACTGAGGAATTCCTGTGAATGCCTAGCGAATGCTGCTCAGAGGACCAAGTTCAGCTCTTACCTCTGGAAATACTTCTCTTATGTGTCAAATGATATGAGGGACATGGAGTCTGAATGGGCCCTGTTTAAGATCTCTGTTTCTGAGTTGACATTAAGGACCTTAGGTTAATTGTGGCCAGAGGTCATCGGGGTGATAACTTTATGCACATCTGGAGGGCATAACTGGTGAAAGAAAAAGTGCTTTTGCTGGTGGAGGGATGTCCTCATGTTTCGTCACTAGATGATAATAGGCCAAGAAGGTAGCAACTGATGCCATGGCCTGTGTGTGGAAAACCTTTGTTAGCCTCCTAGAAGTTGTGGCAAACCATCAAGTGATTTCCAGACTGTGAAGTGGATCACTGCTCACACTGTTCTCAGCAAGAGTAGAGAGGCAGTGACCTCCACTGAGGACATTGTCAACAGATAGACGGGCAGTTTGATGAACTCCTGAATGCAGTGAACATGCTGTCTTTTGAGAGGACCTCATCAGAAGTGAGTAGTGAGACTGGGTCCATGTCTGCATGAGATCACTTCAGCATTTAGACAGCTCTGAAGTCACAGTGTGGCAGGTGTGGGTGGTAGTGATTTCTGGAGTGTTGTGGTTGTGTCCCTTTTCAGGGTCAGAGGAAGACTGGGATTGTAGTTGGAGACCTGAAGATGGGGTGATGGTCCAAGATTCCATAAAGGAGGACAGGCTGTGTCTTTCATTTAAAGGCCTAATGGTTCTCATTTTCCCTGAGAAAGTGTATGCCAGGGTGCTGGAAATGAGATAGATGGTTTCTTTCCTATACTAGACCTCATCAGCTTTACCCAGTGTATCTGGTACCACAGATTCCAAATGTTGACTGATTAGGGTCATCTGCTTTTTTGTTGCAGTGTGTTTGGTGATGTTTCTGGATGTGATCAGGGTTTTTTTTAATATGCTTTCGTAAACTCAAACAACATGTCTCCAAAGCCATCCTTCAACATGTTGCAATCATTGTATGGCTGCAATTTAAGCATACATTTATTTATTTATTTTTTTAACATTAGTTCATAGGTTCATAGGTAGGTACTAGGCTATTGGCCCTAGGGCCTGTACAAGCCTAGCCAAAAAGGTACCCTGGCTTTCGCCACCCAAGAAAATTAATTTCCTGTGCCCCTGTCAAGCAGAACCACAGAAGTGATCCCTGGGGTGAATTTCCTATTACCCATCCAGTCATCAAGATTTTGCTTGAAGAGTGCTAATGAGGAGCTGTTTGCATTTATAGGTAGTCTGTTCCAGAGTATGGGAAGTCTCTGGGACAGGAATCTATCCCTCCAGCATGTTCTGTTTATTGTGGTGATAAGGTTTAGGTCCCTAGAGCGTGTAGCTTGGAGGGATTGGGATTTCTTTAAGTGGAGCATGTCCAACAGCTCTGGGTTTGACATAGCTTTGTGTATGTTAGGCAGATATCGCGTCAGAGTAGGTGATATGTGATGGAGTAAAGCTGGAGTTTTTTGAAATGGTCTGTGTAAGGCATCTGTTTGAGGCCAGTAATCCTCTTTGTGAGGTATTTTTCTGGCCTTTCCAGTTGTAGATGTCTTGTGAGGTACATACCAAAAGGGACGCGTTGTACTTTGTAATGGGTCTAATGAGTGATGAGTAGAGGGGAACAATTACCTTTTTTTTCCTGGATGAGAAACCTTTTGTGATGAGGTGTGCCACATAGGATTTCCTGACCACTGTGGTGATGTGATTATCAAAGGAGAGACTACTGTCCACCTGTGTCCCAAGGTATCTTATCACACTTTCGGTGTTAAGTAGACTACCGCCTATGTGATAGTTCATGGGTACAGAGTTTTTACCAAAGGGGATGACAATGCACTTTTTGGCATTGAGCTTGAGACCATGTCTTTGACACCAGGCATCTGTCTCAGTGAGGCCCTTTTGTAGGATGTCCACATCCTTAGGAGTTTCGATTATGGCTCCTAGTTTGCAGTCATCTGTGAATTTAGTTAGCCAAAGACCTTCTGTGTTAGCCTGTACTTCAGAGAAGTAGATACCAAACAGGAGAGGACCCAGGACTGAACCCTGTGGTACTCCACTTGTCACTGGTCTGAAGTCTGATTTGGAGTCTGCTACTTTCACAGTGTGGGTTCTGTCAGTAAGCCATTTCTGGCAACCCATCTTGTGAAGTTCCTTTGCAGTCTAGTTTAGTGAGTTTATAATTATCTGTGTAAGCATTTTTATTTAAATGCCCTGAACTGCTTTGATTTAGTCTTATTTAAAAGCCCTGCCCACTTTAGGAGCCATGATCTGCCTTGTCCAACCCAAACTGTGTGGGGTCCAGAGTTTGAGATTCCAATTGATTTTATTATGAGTTCCATGTGATTATGTTGTTCATAGGTTGATACTAGGCTATCTGCCCTAGGGCATTATAAGCCTAGCCAGAGTGTGTTTGGCTTTCGCCACCCTTTTAGATTAGTTGACTGTGCCTCTCTATAGTAGGTCACATTGAAGATAGCCCTTAGGTTGGTTTACTGTGCCTCTATCTAGTAGGGACACAGAAGATATTCCAGGGTAAACCTATGATCTCTCATCCAGACCCTGGCCAAGTTATTTCTCTTGAAGAGGGTACATCTGAGGATGGTCTGCCTAATTTCCATGGATTGGGATTTTGTTCCAGAGTGAGGGAGCCTCTGGGATATGAATCTGTCCCTCCAGCATGTCCTATTTATTTCTGTACTGCAACTTCAACTCTGAATCTGCGGGAAGTTCCTTTGCAGTCTACTTTAGGGTATTAAATTATCTGTGTAAGCATTTTTATTTAAATGCCCTAAACTGCTTTGATTTAGTGTCTTATTTAAAAGCCCTGACCACTCCCCCAGCCATCCTTTGTCCAACCTTTTCTTCCTTCCTGGTTTGAGTTCCCCTGATTGATTTTATTATAGTATGTGATTATGTTGTTTATAGGTTCATAGGTTGATACTAGGCTATCTGCCCTAGGGCATTATAAGCCTAGCCAGAGTGTGTTTGGCTTTCGCCACCCTTTTAGATTAGTTGACTGTGCCTCTGTATAGTAGGTCACAGAAGATAGCCCTTTTGAGGTTAGTTTACTGTGCCTCTATCTAGTAGGGACACAGAAGGGATTCCAGGGGTAAACCTACGATCTCTCATCCACTCGTCAAGATTTCTCTTGAAGAGGGTCATTGAGGGACTCTGCCTAACATGGATTGGGATTTTATTCCAGAGTGAGGGGAGCCTCTGGGATATGAATCTGTCCCTCCAGCATGTCCTATTTATTTCTGTACTGAGGTTGAAGTCCCTGGAGGGTGTAGTTCTAAGGGATTTGGATTTCCTGAGGTGGAGCATGTCCATTAATTCTGGGTTGGACATGGCTTTATACGTCAGGCACAGATCGCCTCTGAGTAGGCGGTAAGCAACTGAGTAGAGCTGGAGTTTCTTTAGCCTAACTGCATAGGGCATCTGTTTGAGTCCTTGATCCTCTTGGTGAGGTACTTTTGGGGTCTTTCCAGTTGCTGCAGGTGTCGGGTAAGGTACATCCCAGATGGCGCATTGTATTCAATTATGGGCCTGATGAGTGATGATTTGAGGGGCACAATGACCTCTCTTGATCTAGATGGTAAACCCTTTCGTGATAAGGTGGGCTATATAGGTTCATAGGTTCATACTAGGCTATCTGCCCTGGGGAAATTATAAGCCTAGCCCGATTCTGTATGGCTTACGCCACCCCTTGATTTGAGTATACTGTGCCCTTTTTAAGGTTTAGTTTACTGTGCCTCTGTCTAATAGTGACACGGGAGTAATCCCTGGGACAAACCTACGATCCCCCATCCACCTATCGAGATTCTTCTTGAAGAGATTCAGTGAGGTGCTCTGCCTCACATGAACTGGAATTCTATTCCAGAATGAAGGGAGCCTCTGGGTTATGAACGTGTCCCTCCAGCAAGTTCTATTTATTTCTGTGCTGAGTTTCAAGTCCCTTGAGTGTGTGGCTCTAAGGGATTTAGATTTACTGAGGTGGAGCATGTCCATTAATTCTGGATTTGACGTAGCTTTGTATGTCAGGCATAGATCACCTCGAAGTAGGCAGTATGCAACTGAGTAGAGCTGGAGTTTTTTTAACCGAGCAGCATATGGCATCTGTTTGAGACCCTTGATCCTCTTGGTGAGATACTTTTGGGGTCTTTCTAATTGCTGCAGGTGTCGGGTAAGGTACATCCCAAAAGGGGCATTGTATTCTATGATGGGCCTGATGAGGGATGAATAAAGGCACGATTACCTCTCTTGATCTAGATGTGAAACCCTTCGTGATGAGGTGGGCTATGTAGAAGGTCTTTCTAACCACTTTGGCAATGCGGTTTTCAAAGGAGAGATTGCTATCAACTTGGGTCCCCAGGTCCCTAATAACTTTCTCTGTACTTAATGGGTTTCCGCCTATGTGGTAATTTGTGGGCACATTGTTTTGGGCAAAGGGTATGACTATACATTTTTTGGCATTTAGCTTTAAACCATGGCACTGGCACCAGTTATCTGTCTCTGTGAGACCTTTTTGAAGGATGTTTGTGTGAGCTGGAGAGTCGATTATGGCGCCCAGTTTGCAGTCGTCTGCAAACATGGTGAGCCATAGTCCTCCCACATTTGCCTGTACCTCGGAAAAGTATATACCGAACAAGAGTGGTCCCAGGACAGAACCCTGTGGGATGCCACTTGTGACCGGTTTCGAGTCTGACATGGCTCCAGCAACTCTCACTCTGTGGGTTCTGTCTTTGAGCCAGTTTGCGACCCATCTTGTGACATAGGGGTTTATATTTAAGGTGGATAGCTTATCTATGATGCCCGAGTGGGGTATTGTCAAATGCGTTTGCAAGGTCCAGATAGGCTGTGTGGACTACCTTCCCTTCATCTATGGCTTTGGTGACTGTTTCGAAGAAGTCAACCAGGTTCAAAAGGCAGGATCTGCCCTTGACGAAGCCGAACTGGGTAGGATCTAGTGTCTGTAGGTCCCCAATGTCTTTGTTTATGAGCTCCATGATTATCCTCTCCATAGCCTTGCAGACTAAGCTAGTCAGGCTTATGGGGCGATAGTTTCCAGGGTCCGTAGAGGCTCCACCTTTGTGGAGTGGGACCACTGTTGCTGTACGCCATTCTGTGGGCACATATCCTGTAGTTAGGCTGAGATTGTATAGCTGTTTTATTTGAGGGATTAGTTCCTCTTGGAGTTCATGTAGGGCTAACATGGGACGCCATCTGGTCCCATGGAAGCAGTGTTTTTTGCTTTGGAGAGGGCAGCCTTCACCTGAGCATCAGAGATGTTTGGGAGGCAGCCCTCTGCCGGGATAGATACTTGCTCTTTTGGGGGGGTGGGGTGGAGAAGTTAGCACTGAACCTGTCTTCCAGGATATTGGCGATGTCTGTGGGTTCAGTGTATTTTTTGTCGTTTAGAATCAACTCAGAACAAGTCTGTGAGTTGCATCCCAGGTTCCTAACATAACTGAAAAAAGCCTTATGATTGTCTTTGGTGTCCTGTGCAATTTTTCTCTCTAAGCTGGCCTTGGAGGATTTTATGAGGGATTGTAATTTTTTGCTAGTACTGATCAGAGATGCCTTCCCTATTAGGGATTTTGCTCGATCATGTAGTAGCTTCCTCCTTCTGTTGTACAGTTTATTTATGGCAGGGGTCCACCAGACTGGACGCCTGCCTTTGGATGATTGTGTCTTGGTTTTGTTTGGGATAGCATGATCCATGCATTCCTGGAGATGTCCGTAGAATGCGTTTATATAGGATTCTGCAGTTTGGGCCGTAGTTTCCACTGGCCCTGGGGCCTTGAAGGATTCCACTTCGGTTTTGAGAAGTGAGAAGTTCGCTTTTGAGAAGTTTTTCACTGTGGTTTTCTGGGCTGGGGGTGGGGTCGGGATGTGGACATTCAGTGAAATTAATTTATGGTCTGATCTTACCAATGAGGGATATACTTCTGGTGTGGAGCATAGAGTCCCCATGTTGGTGATGATCAGGTCTAGTATGTTGTCTCCTCTTGTGGGAGTGGTGACTAGTTATTCCATAGCATTTGAGTTTATAATTTCCAGGAACCTTTGGGCTAAGGTGCTGGTGCTTGAGTAGTGCTCCCAGTCAATATTTGGGTAGTTGAAGTCACCCAATATAATGGTGTTCGGAGAGATCTTCATGTTCTCCAATGTTTTCAGGAAAGCCGAGTGGGATTCCTGACTTTGAGAGGGTGGTCTGTAGGATGCTATAAACTGAAAAGCAGTCTTGCCCACTGTTAGTTGCACATGGATGGTCTCCGATACTTCATGCAATGCCACTAACCGGAGGTGTGGATATCCTTGATAAATATGGAAACTCCCTCCTTTGTGGTTCGGTCCTGGTTTTGGGGCCGAAAAGCATGATATGAGGTATAGCCTGGTAGTGCTGGGGTGCTCTCTGGAGCCTTGAACCAGGTTTCTGTCACTGCACAGATATCGATGTTCTCCATACTGAGGAGAGCTTCGAGTGCGTGCATCTTGAGGTTAAGACTTCTGGCGTTTAAGCAGCATTACCCTTAGTTTCTTGTTCCTTGTGCTGTCTATGGGGGTGGGTTTGACTTTTGAGCCTTGCCTAAAAAAGGCACTATGGGGCTGGCAAGAGCCTTTGCCAATATCCGATAGCCCAGTGGTGACAGGTGCAAGCCGTCACTAGCGAAGCAACGTGGCTTGTTGAGCATGTCATCCCAGGCTGACAGACACTGGATCCCCTTTGAATGACACCAACATTTTAGCCAATTGTTAAAATCGATCATTTTGTCTTTGTGCTGTGGCATCATTCTAGGTGAGGGTAAGATGCTGCTCAAGGTCAGGGTCATACCAGCCTGGGCTACATGATCAGAGAGCTCCTCTATGTCTCTTCATGTAGTCCAGGGAGGTACGTCTCAGGTCATTCACACCAGCATGTACAATGACTGAGTCATATTTGTATTTGCTTTGGAGTGACCTGAGTGCATGCATTATGTGGCGGATCCTAGCAACCGACAGGAAGCTCACCGTGACCTTGTCTTTATTCAGCCTGGTGAGCGGGACGTCAGTGTGTCTGACAGTAGAGTCACCTATTACAAGAGTATCAGGTGTGTTATTCAGCCTTAAGGGCTGTGGCTGCTTGGCACACTGACTTTGTGGGCTATGTGTTTTGCGTGTTTTGTTTTGAGGTAGCGTTTGCTTGGATATCTGCTTTGGAGGTCTCTGTTGCTTAGGTAGATTTTTATTTAGAGCCTCCGAGTATGTTTTTGTGTATTTATGTGTTTGGTTCGCTGATGTGGTGGGACTATGTGATACTGGAATTGTGTTGTGTGAGGTTACCTTCTCCTTCTGACTGGTTACACCAGTTTTGAGATGAGATAGCTCAGCCTCCAGTTTGGCTAACTAGTTGCATCTCTCACATATATTTGAACCTGTTTGGAGGAGGAGAGGGTTGTCCGTGTACATGAGACAGTTGTAACATTGCCTCAAAATTCCCAGATTCACCAGCTGGACTGGAGAGGAAACCATTGACTGACCTTTGGACATGCTAGAGTAATATAGGGAAACTGAATTTAAGACGGACCAATAGAGGACAGGGTAATCGTAGAGAGTATAAGAGTAAGTAGTGCTTATGGTTTAATAGTGCTAACTTGTAGGATTATTTAATTGGACCAGTGAAGGGCCTTAGAATGAGAATATGGTGTTTAAATTGAGAGATAGAGCAGTTCTAAGGGAAAAAGTGAAGAGCAGACTTTGTGGAGCTTCTAACCACTTTGGCAACGTGATTGTCAGAGGAGAGATTGCTATCTACTTGGGTCCCCAAATCCCTAATTACTTCTTCCGTACTTAATGGATTACCACTTATGTGGTAATTTGTGGGCACTTTGTTTTTCCCAAAGGGGATGACTATGCACTTTTTGGCATTTAGGTTTAGGCCATGGCTCTGGCACCAGTTATCCGTCTCTGTGAGACCCTTTTGGAGGATGCTTGCGTCAGTCGGTGAGTCGATTATGACACCCAGTTTGCAGTCATCTGCGAACTTGGTCAGCCATAGTCCTCCCATGTTAGCCTGTACCTCAGAGAAATATATACCGAATAAGAGAGGTCCCAGGACTGAGCCTTGTGGGACGCCACTTGTAACTGGTTTAGAGTCTGATATGGCACCTGCAATTCTGACCATGTGGGTTCTATCCCTGAGCCAGTTTGCAACCCATCTTGTGACATAGGGGTTGATATTTAAGCTGGTGAGCTTATTTATGATGCCCGAGTGGGGTATTGTGTCGAAGGCTTTTGCAAGGTCCAGGTAGGCTGTGTGGACTACCTTCCCTTCATCTATGGCCTTGGTGACTGTTTCAAAGAAGTCGACCAGGTTCAAGAGGCAAGATCTGCCCTTAACAAAGCCGAATTTGGTAGGATCCAGTGTTTGGAGGTTCCCAATGTCTTTGTTTGAGTTTCATGATGATACGCTCCAAAGCTTTGCAGACCAGGCTAGTCAGGCTTATAGGACGATAGTTTCCGGGGTTCGTTGTGGCACCACCTTTGTGGAGTGGGACCACTGTTGCTGTACGTCATTCCTTGGGTACATATCATGTAGTAAGGCTGAGATTGAACAGTGACTTTGTGAGGGTTCAGTTCTTCTTGGAGTTTGTGTAAGACACAGACTGGGACACCGTTCCGGTCCCACTGATGCTGTGTTTTTTGCTTTGGAGAGGGCAGCTCTCACCTGTGCATCTGTGATGTCAGGGAGGCTACACTCTGTTGGGATAGACATTTGCTCTTTTGGGTGGGAAGGGGGTGAGAAGTTTGCAATGAACCGGTCTGCCAGGATGTTGGCAATGTCTGTGGGTTCAGTGTATTTTTTTTGTCATTTTGAACTAACTCAGAGCATATCAGGGAGTTGCCACCCTGGTTCCTGACATAACTAAAGAAGGCCTTGTGATTATCTTTAGCATCTTGTGCAATTTTTCTTTCAAAGCTGGCCTTAGATGATTTTATGAGGGATCGTAGTTTCTTGCTAGTACTGATCAGAGATGCCTTCCCTTTTTGGGATTTTGCTCTATCATGTAGTAGCTTCCTCCTTCTGTTGTACAGCTTATTTATGGCTGGGGTCCACCAGACAGGTCTCCTGCCTTTGGAGGAATGAGTCTTGGTTCTATTTGGGATAGCACGATCCATGCATTCCTGTAGGTGTCCATAGAATGCTTTGTAAAGGATTCTGCGGTTTGGGCGTATTTTCCACTGGCCCGGGGGCTTTGAAGGATTCCACCTTGGTTTTGAGAAGTGTGAAGTTTGCTTTTGAGAAGTTCTTCACCGTGGTTTCCTTGGCTGGGGGTGGGGACGGGATATGGATGCCCAGTGAGATTAATTTATGGTCAGATCTTACCAATGAGGGGTATACCTCTGGTATGGAACATAGAGTCCCCATGTTGGTGATGATCAGGTCCAATATGTTTTCCCCTCTTGTGGGAGTGGTGACCAGTTGTTCCATAGCATTTGAGTTTATAAATTCTAGGAACCGTTGGGCGAGGGTGTTGGGGCTTGAGTAGTGCTCCCAGTCCATGTTTGGGTAGTTGAAGTCACCCAGTATAATGCTGTTTGGAGAGACCTTCATATTCTCCAGTGTTCTCAGGAAATCTGAGTGGGGTTCCTGAGTTTGGGAGGGTGGTCTGTAGCAGGCTACAAACTGAAAGGCAGTTTTGCCCACTGTTAGTTGCACATGGATGGTCTCCAATGCTTCATGCAGTGCCACTAACCTGGAGGTGTGGGTATCTTTGATGAATATGGATACTCCCCCTCCTTTTGTGTTTCGGTCCGAGTTTTCGGGCAGAAAAGCATGGTATGAGGTATAACCTGGTAGTGCTGGGGTGCTCTTGGGAACCTTGAACCAGGTTTCTGTTACTGCACAGATATCGATATTCTCCATACTGAGGAGAGCCTCGAGTGCATGCATCTTGAGGTTTAGACTTCTGGCGTTGAGCAGCATTACCCTTAGTTTCTTTTTCTTTGTGTTGTCTATGGAGGTGGGTTTGTCTTTTGAGCCTTGCCTAAAAAAGGCACTATGGGGGTGGCAAGAGCCTTAGCCTGTATTCGAAAGCCCAGGGGTGACAGGTGCAAGCCGTCCCTAGCGAAGCAACGTGGCTTGTCGAGCACGTCATCCCAGGCTGACAGACACTGGATCCCCTTTGAAGGACACCAATACTTTAGCCAATTGTTAAAATTTGTCATTTTGTCTTTATACTGTGGCATCATTCTTGGTGAGGGTAAGATGCTACTCAAGGTCAGGGTCATACCGGCCTGGGCTACATGATCAGAGAGCTCCTTTATGTCTCTTTTCATGTAGTCCAGGGAGGTACGTCTCAGGTCATTCACACCAGCATGGACAATGACGGAGTCATATTTGTACTTGCTTTGGAGTGACCCGAGTGCTTGTGTTATGTGACGGATCCTGGCACCCGACAGTCAGCTTACAGTGACCTTCTCCTTGTTCAGCCTGGTGAGTGGGACATCAGTGTGTCTGACAATAGAGTCACCTATTACAAGTGTATTAGGTGTGTTGTTTATCCTTAAGGGCTGTGACTGTGTGGGACACTGACTTTGTGAACTATGTGATACGTGGGTATTGTTGTGGGGTAGCGGTTGCTTGGATGTCTGCTTTGGAGGTCTCTGCTGCTTGGGCAGATTTTTATTTAGAGCCTCCGAGTATGTTTTTGTGTGTTTATGTGTGTGGTTTTCTGTTGCGATAGGTCTATGTGAGACTGGATTTGTGGTGTGTGTGGTTACCTTCTCCTCCTGACTGCGCCAGTATTGGGTTGAGAGAGCTCAGCCTCCAGTTTGGCTATATAGTTGCATCTCTCACATATATTTGAGCTTGTTGGGAGGAGGAGAGGGAGGTCTGTGTACATAAGGCAGTTGTAACATTGCCTCAAGATTCCCAGATTCACCAGCTGGACTGGAGAGTAAACCCGAAACTGACTTTTGGACATGCCAAAATAGTATAAGGAACTACTTTTTGACTTCTCAAAAAGGACCAGTAGGGAGCCAAGTACTTAAAGGGAGTATAAGAGGGTGTAGTGCTTTAGTTTATTAGTGCTTACTTATAAGATTACTTATATGAGCCACTGCAGGGCTTTAGAATGAAAATAGAGTGCTTACTTTGAGATTTAGAACAGTTCAAAGGGAAAAAGTGAAGAGCAGACTTTGTGGAGCCGGGAATAGTTTAAACCAGTTTAAGCGGCGCTGCGCGATGCTGCGTTTTGTGCAAAATCGTACAAAACCGCACAAATGCGGGTTCTAAAGCAGGCAAACTGAAAGAGATAGGAATTGACCCACAGCGGCCAATAAGCTACTAGTTTCAGGGCCGAGACCACTCCTCCAGGGACAGATAGGCTGCTCAAAGCTCCCCACTCTCACTGGTGAACAGAGAAGCTTCCTCCTATCCACGTAAGGATATGGGCAACACAGGAAACTATACCACAGTCCAGAATTCAGCAAAACCTAGTGCAGCAAAGGCGGGAAAAGAGAATATTTTTTTTTTTTTTTCAGGAAACAGCAGAAAAACACACAGAAAACACTGTAAATGCTATAAACAGGCTAGTGCACTTCAGTGTATAGCCTACAACAGTTATACAATACAAAAACGACTTAAATTGATATAAAACAAGTGCAAAAACTGTAAAAAGCAGAAGGCAAAAGCAATTTAAACTTTTAAAGCACAGATCAGTTAGAAATTCACTTTTTAGGCAGAAAAAGGCAGTCGGAGCAAAAAAACAGAGTAAAAAAATACTTAAATCTGGAAAAGTCTCTCTTGGGTCTCTCTATTGCCTGTATCACTCTTCAGGACACCAGGAGGAGCTGTGCAGAGTTGTATACAATAACAAACTTTTTAAATCCCAGATTCGCTAAAAAAAAAAACTGGCGTTTTAGGCGGAATTAGTTAAGACAGCAGGAAAAGCAGAAAAGTGATACTTAATCACTCCAAAGTCACTCTTTTGTCTCTCTGCTGCTGTAGACTCTGCAGAACACCTGGAAGGCACTTGCTGAGCGGAATACAAGCGTAAAAACTGTGCAAATGAGTTTTTATAGCAGGGAAGTGAAAGAGATAGAAATTAGCCCAAAATGGCCAATAAACTACTAAGCTCCCCTCTCTCACAGGTGAACAGAGAAAAACTTCCTTCTATCCAAGTAAGGTAATGGCAACACAGTAACTTGTAACACAGCCCTGGATTCAGCAATAACCTGAAAACTGGACTATACTAGTTCAGAAAGGTGGGAAACAAGTATATCATTTTTTTTTCAGAAAATAGAGCAGATACAATCAAAATTAGCCCAAAAAGGCCAATAAACTACTAACTTCTGGGCTGAAACCACTCCTCCAGGGACAGATAGCCTGCTCAAAGCTCCCCTCTCTCACAGGTGAACAGAGAAACTTCCTTCTATCCAAGTAAGGTATGTGTTTCCTTTTTTATTGCCCTACCTGTACTTGGTTCCACCAAATATTTGGCTATTTGCCTAGTACCTATCTATGGGGTGGTCGCACACCTATCACTCACTTTTACTCCCCTTTTTAAATTTTTCTGTTATTCACTGATAAGGGAACCTGTTCCTCTCCTGTAATCCAAACAGTTATTTGATCCCTAACATTCTGTTCCCTTCCCCTCGAGTAATTTGATCCCAGTGCATTGCTTCCTTTTCTGTTCTAGCATGATGAATGTCTTGTTATTCATGCCTAATACAGTTTCAGACTAAGTCTTGAATCAGACCATTCAGTTTCAATTTTTTTTCCCTATGCACCCCAAAACAAAGCATTTTTCCCACATCTGTACACTGTCAACTAAGGGAGTTTACTGAAAGGACAAAAGAATTCAGGGGAACAGCTTTTTGTTTCCTTAGTGTAGAACATATAGGGCAGACTATAACCATGCAGAGATGATATTTAAATGTCTGGCTGTACTGCATTCTGTTTTATCTGTCATGAGAAAATCCCTATTGGAACAGGTCAAAGGGCAGCAGCTACCTCATCTACCTTCCTCAGGGGTGCATCTGCACTGCAGCCACCTGAACTTCCATCCTCATATTCTCTGAACATCATAAATTAGATACTACTCCTGGGAGCACAGCAGGCATTGCCACTGCAGTCTTTGCAGGGCATGGCAGGTCACCTGCCCCTAGCATGTGTGCAAGCATTGTTTTAGGACTGTTCTCAACCATTGTGCACCTCTGCAGTGATCTGTGACCCATGTACTTAAACATTTACTGTTAAACTGAGACTGCGTATACAACTGTACCTTCTTGATATTATCAGTTAATATATGAGAAAGATGCCACCCTGCTGGGTCAAAGCTACCCTACCTGCCTGCTTTCAGAGTCTTTAGGTGACGTCTGCATCCATAACCAGTTATAGCTGCTGTATGTCACGCAGGTACATACTTTTAACGTACGTGGAAGCAGGGCAGGCATAAAATCTTCACTGTCATTTTATTTGCAGAAAGGTGCTCACTAACAGCTAGTGGGCTAACTGGTGGGCATTATGTTTAGGGCAGTTGGATAACCACTTTGTGACTCATACCATGCATTGGTAAAACTGTGCACATCCCCAAGCATACAATATTACAGAAAATTTGCTGCATTCCAGTTAGAGGAAAGGAGCCCAAAAGGGATGTCTGTCAGGTTTTTTTTTTTTTTTTTAATAAGCTGGAACACTAAGAACACATCTGCTGTATATGGTGAATACATGGTAAGTTGTCATCGTATAGGGAATTGTACAGGAAATTACTGCACTTAGCAATACATGAGCACAATTTTCAGGTTTGTCAACATTCTTTCAGTGATGCACCTACTTAGAATTCTAATTTAGTAACTACTTAAATACCTGTGTGGTTTACTGGTGGCTTCCTTCCAGGAGTCATCGGTGTTGGTTCTGACCTGGTACTGCCTTAGCTACAATTGCTGATACGATCAGCTGGTAGACATTATTTGCTTTCAGTGCAATCCATTTCCTTTGTATACACTCTGCTGACAATTATCTTTGAGCATCCCTCATTGGAGGTGACCCAGGAGCTTAGGGATCTACAGTGGATATAAAAAGTGTACACACCCTTGGTAAAATGCCAGGTTTTTTGTGATCTAAAAAAATGAGACCACAATAAATAAGTTCAAAACTTTTCCCACCTTTAATGTGATCTATAACCTGTACAATTCAATTGAAAAACAAATCTTTTATGGGAAAAAATATAATAAAATATAAAATGTACAATAAACTGGTTGCATAAGTGTGCACACCCTTAAACTAATACTTTGATGAAGGACCTTTTGATTTAATTACAGCATTCAGTCTTCTTGGGTAGGAGTCTATCAGCATGGCACAACTTGACTTGGCAATATTTGCCCACTCTTCCTTGCAAAAGCTCTCCAAATCTGTCATATTGTGAGGGCATCTCTTGTGCACAGCCCTCTTCAGGTCACCCCACAGATTTTCTATTGGATTTAGGTCTGGGTACTGGTTGGGCCATTCCAAAACTTTTTAATTTTCTTCTGGTGAAGCCATTCTTTCGTTGATTTGGATGTATGCTTGGGGTCATTGTTGTGTTGAAAGGTGAAACTCCTCTTCATCTTCAGCTTTCTAGCAGACGCCTGAAGGTGTGGGGCCAAAACTGACTGGTATTTAGAACTGTTCATAATTCCCTCCACCTTGATTAAAGCCCCAATTCCAGCTGAAGAAAAGCAACCCTAAAGCTTGATACTGCAACCACCTTGTTTAACCATGGGGACAGTGTTCTTTTGGTTATGCGAAGTGTTGCTTTTGCACCAAACATACCTTTTGGAATTGTGGCCAAAAAGTTCAACCTTGGTCTCAGAACATAACACATTTTCCCACATGTTTTTCAGAGACTTGATGAATTGTTTTGCAAATTTTAGCTGGGCGTGAAAGTTTTTCTGTGTAAGAAAAGGCTTCCATCTTGCAACCCTACCCCATAGTCCAGACATATGGAGAATATAGGAGATTGTTGTCACATGTAGTACACAACCAGTACTTGCCAGAAATTCCTGCAGCTCCTTCAGTGTTGCTGTAGGTCTCTTGGCAGCATCCCTGACCAGTTTTCGTCTTGTCATTTCATCAATTTTGGAGGGACGTCCAGTTCTTTGCAGTGTCACTGTTATCCCATATTTTCTCCAGTTTTTGATGACTGTCTTCACTGTGTTCCATGGTATATCCAATGCTGTGGAAATTGATTTGTATCCTTCTCCTGACTGATACCTTTCAACAATGGGATCAATTTGATGTTTTGTAAGCTCTCTGTGAACCCTGGCTTTTACTGTAGCAAGCAACTGAGTAAATGTCAGAAAAAAAAGCTGAACTTTATTTGAGGTTAATCAGAGTCTCTTTAACTGATGACAGGTGTGTACCCAAGAAGACTGAATGCTGTAATTAGTTCAAAAGATGCTTCAACAAAGTATTAGTTTAAGGGTATGCACACTTATGCAACCAGCCTATTGTATGTTTTTTATTTTTAATATTTTTTCCCCCAACAGATTTGTTTGTTTTTCAATTGAATTGTACAGGTTATAGGTCACATTAAAGGTGGGAAAAGTTTTGAAATTATTTATTCTGGTCTCATTTTTTTATAACACAAACACCTGGCATTTTAACGGCTGTGTAAAGTTTTTATATCCACTGTAGCTTCCTGGGTGTCATCTCAAAGGTATCGAGGCCTGTCTTCTGTTCTGCCTGATAGCAGTGACTGTGTTCCCAGTGCCCTTGTCCCACCTTCTCATGCTAGAGTCCTAGTTAACACATCACTTTTTGTGCTTGTAAAATACTTGTCTTATTCTGGAATCATATCAAGTGGTTTCTACTGTTCTTTGAGATGTTGGATTTTGTCGCACAGCTTGGGTCACTGCCAGTTTGTTATGGTCAAGTGCAGTAGACTTCAGTTTCTCTACATTAGTCTCCAGCGCTGAGGGTATTTTTGTACAGTCACTGTCAGAGTCACTGTGGTGGTTTGAAGTCCCAAGTACATTGGTAGAATTAGTGCAGGCTATGTACAAGGACCCAATGACTCGAGTACAAACAGTGTTCGGTCTCACAGAGGTGTTCCCAGTGGGAGTGGGTGTACACCAGGGTTCAGCTCTGAGCCCACTGCTGTTCATACTGGTGATGGACTACATTACATTAACAAACAGGTTGGAGGGGACAGGTCAATAAAGTTGCTGTATGCAGATGATGTGGCATTACAGGTGGACTCTGTGCAAGAACTCCAACAAAGTATAGACCAATGGAATGCAAAACTGAAGGCCCATGGGATGAAACTAAGCACAGATACGACAGTGGTAATGGCAGCAAACTAGGGAAATCAGAAGAAGCTGAGAATTGAGATAGAAGGGAAGATAGAGGAACAGGTAAACATCTTCAAATATCTGGGAGGAGTGGATGAGGGGAAAGGAAGTCTGAATGGAGAGGCCAAAGCTAGAATTAGAGGGGGTGCATCCAAATGGCATAATGTGCCAGGTGTATCTGTATCAGAAGAATGCCAAAGAAGCTAAAACGTAAGGTGTACAAGACAGTGGTGTGACCAGTACTACTGTATGGTACAGAAATCTGGGCAGTAAAAGCAAAGCAGATGAAGAAGCTAGAGGTGATGGAAATTAAGTGCCTGAGAAGGGTGGTAAGGATGCACTCTGTGGGACGGATGAAGAACTGAGGGCATGAGAGCAGAAGCCAGAGTAGCTCCAATTGCAAAACAGATCAAAGAGAACAGATTACGGTGGTTTGGGCACATGTGTAGACAAGCAGAAGACAATCTAGTGAAGAAGACTTGGGGCAGACCGAAAGAAAGGAAGAGGAAACAAGGATGTCCAGCAAAGAGGTGGATGGATTGTGTCTGCAACAGTCACTCATGGGTGCTGAAGAAGGCAGGAGTGTGGCACTGAATCGAGAGAGTTGTGACAGTTAACATGATTCCCTGACCCCAAGTAGAAAATGGGAAAGAGGGGGCTGATGATGATGATGGTGGTGATGATGATGGTGGTGATGGTGGTGATGATGATTGTGATGATGATGATGGTGATGATGCCAGAGTGATTAATCAAAACTTATGACTTTCAAAAATACAGAGATGAAAGTTTGAATGCCTGAAGCTCAACTAATATCTTCAGCAAAAAAAAATACATTTTTCTAGGGGGCTAAGCCTTTCCTGCATCCTTACTGGGGGGCTGCACTTTCTCCACATCCCTAATACTTACTGTTGTTTAGAGGTTCCATACTTGCCAAGGTTAAAGGGCTCATCGTTTGCCCAAGGTTATGCAGCCTGTTTATTATATCTCAGAAGCGTGCTTCTTTTTTATTCATAATCTACTTGTATTTGATTGTCTGCTTTCTGAAGATGATTCGTTTTTCTAGTCTTTTGAGTGCCAGAAATATTCCTGGAGTTGAAGCCTCAAGTAAGGCTTAACATTATACTTGTTTATTACTTAAGTAGGGTTGAACAGACTTGACCCCATCTGCATACAATAAAGTGATCAACGTGGGAGTAGAACCTGTAGATCCTGTGGTTTTCTTTCTAGCTGACCCCATGATGAGGGGTCTGAGTATCCTAATGCTCTGACTTGCATGATTGAACCACATCCTGTTACTTCTCCTGTGTCAAAAGAGTGCTCTGGTGGTCTTCTAGAAATTGAGCAGTCGAGAGTATGGTTATGCCCATGTTTTGTTTCCTCTCAGTAGGGTGAGACATGGATGGCTAATGGATGTTTGGTATTCTTCCACCCCCCCCCCCCCAATTCACTTTAATCCCTCACTCTGTTTACGGACTTGTGCAAAGATTTTTTTATTATTTTTAATTTTTTTTTTTAATTAAATGTTCGTCTTTTTAGATTCTTGTCTGGGTAGTAGGGATTTGGGAAATCCGTTTTCATCTGAGAACATGACTGCTGCAGTAATCCTGTTTGGCCATCTGATGCCACATTAGAACCTTTAAGAATCCTGCAAGATGCCAGTTAAAAAAAAATCTGTTTTTATCGAGTACATATTATTCTTAGTCTTTTGGCCTCTTTGCTGATGTGCTGTATTTCATGTGCCACTTTCACTCTGACTTTAGTTACTCACTAGTTTTTTCTCTGCAGCTTACTGGGATTTAGTGAACAGTTGGACTTCAAAGCATCAGCAGGTGAAACGGTTTTGAAGAGGTTCTTCTCGGGCCTTCACTGAAAAAACTCATTTTTGTAGTGAAAGTTAAGCTTTATGATCAGCATGCTATTTAATACGTCCTTTAGCCCAGCTGATTCATCGGATATGCATTCTGGATTACCCTCTTTAGTAGCGGTCATCTTGGCTCATTCTCTTTGAGTCACAGTTCTTTTCAAGTGGTCCATTCAGTGCAGAAAATCTTAGTGACACGCAAATAACTTACCATGTCAACTGATTTTAGAGAGGGCTGTTTGCACTTAGCATCTTTATTTTAGAGAAAAACACACACACACACACACACACACACACACACACACACACACACACACACACACACACACGCGCAGACACATGCGGGCAAACACACACATGCGCACGCGCCCACCAGCCCTGTATCTTGATGCTTCTGCTATTAAACTGTTTGCATCAGCAGTTTTCTATAAATAATCGACAAGTAAAACTGTAGTCTTGTCCCCTTATTGTTTTACTGTGAGTTTTGGAACATTAAGTGAATCCGAAGGTGAGAGTGTAAGACCTGTATGTCCTTTGAGCATTCGTGCTTCTTAACCCAGATAGACCAGAAGTAGTAGGTAGTCCTGTGCGTGGCAACTTCTTAGTTATAGAAAGCCACCTGAGAGGGCATTAGGAGGAGTCAGCAAAGTGCTCATTCATTTACAGACGACCCTTTTCAGTGAGCAGGTGATGTAGTTATAACTGTTGTTTCTTGAAATGGTTCCACCATTTTTGTCACATGATGCTAAAAAAGTGTTTTTAGAAAACAAAACCGCTACTGATGGATGATGGATATCATTTTACTGAACAGTGTCACTTGTATCACCTTTATTTCTTGTTTCTTCATAGGTTCGACTGATCATGAAAGCCCATTCCTTTGTACGAGAAAATTCTTCTCGTGTGATCTTGGCTTCTAAAGAGAGTAGTGGTGAGTGGCATGTAAACTGTTGATGTACAATCAGAAAAACTGACAGCCAAGTACAGCACTTGTGGGTATTTGAGTACTTATAATAACATGTTCATTTGTATTTCCTCCTATGACAGTTTCCTATTTCAAGTTTAGGTTCTCCAGTCACAAGGCAGCTGAAGCCGCCATGGCCCAAGAGTCACTGGCTAGATGTTTATGCCACTTGGGATGGCAGACGTCTCATACTTTGTTTTCCAAGTTTAATGCCACTGTCCCATGAATCTGGACCCTGGTTTAACTTGTTTCTTTATGTAGTTGTACTGCCTATTGGAGTGTTCATTTTTGCAATTTTTGTTTCTTTTAAAGAGCTTGTGTTTTGTCTGCAATATACAAACTAGAATTAAAGGCCTACATTACAGATTAACGACAGTAATGACTCCAAGCCTGTGCAGTGCAAGTTCATTTAAATCCGAGCACTCCAAGGTTATGTGGACGTGAAAAATCAGTGTACCTTCTGTGTTTTTCACCGAGTTTGTGGGAGCTTACCATCCTAGTTAACTTTACTTTGAAACTATGACTGTTTTAAACAATACAGACCTTCTAATTAAAGGTTATACCATATCACATCCGTTCCCAGACCTGTAAAACATGTTCCTTTGAGCCCAGACACATGAAACTATCTGCATGAGTATATGATGGATTGCTGTGCCAATACTTGAAGCATAGTTTTATGCAAGTGTGTAAAATAACCAACTGAAACAAATGTTTTTGCTGGGGTCATCCCCTTCAGCACCCCCTCTTCCTACTGTGGAGTTGCTGCATCTCTGAGAAAGAGCAGTATTGTAAAAAGAAGGTATCTGTTGCTCTGTTTTGGACACGCTGTGATCCTGGTGAGAGAACAGCAACAAAAGCTCTTTGCTGTAATATATACTGAGTGAATTCATATGATCATGGTACATCCCTAAATACCCAAACAAAGTAACCCAACTTATCAGTACAAAAAGGGAAATGGGGTCACAGGTTCATACTAGGCATACCTCTCAATCTCTGGGAAATGGGGTCACAGGTTCATACTAGGCATACCTCTCAATCTCTTAGTGCAAGAAATCTGGACAGAGACAAAAATGATGAGGGGGGGGCAGAGGCCTCAAGATAGGGAGATATGTTAAATATTGCTGTTACTAATTTAAAAAAATGCTGGAATAACAGGTTTTGCATTAACTTGCATTTTCAGAAGGATATCAAGCCTGAAACTCAAACATCTGTCATTAGTGACTTCAGTCCTCCGTGAATTGCCAAAAAAAACCCACACATTTTATGAGGAACGGGCCAAAATTCTGGACATTTGAGAGAGGTATGATACTAGGTTATTGATCCAGTGGCCTGTTTTTAGCCTAGTAGTGATCTCGGCCATTTATCAAGTCATGTAGTGATGGCCTTAAAGCCACCCAAAGGAGTTTCCATGCCTGCTTCCCCTTGGTCTTCTATCCCACTCAAGAGGCCCAGAGAGCAGGACTCCTTTAAAGAAAAATTGAATTCTGGGGCAGAATCTTTGGCATATTCCTTCTGCCTTAGATTATGGCTCTGAGTTTGTTCTGATGTGGTTCAAAGGCGTGGAAAGCACCCAAACCATGCAGGGCTATAATGCCTAGGAATTGGATTCTGGGGCAGAATCTTTGGCATATTCCTCTCAGATTCCTTCTGCCTTAGATTATGGCTCTGAGTTGGTTCTGACAAGGTTCAAAGGTGTGGAAAGCACTCCAATCATGCAGGGCTACGGTGCCTTAAGTACTTTTAGATCACAGACTGAGCATGAAAGAACCAAAGGAGGAGGTTATCTTATCTTGATTAAAGATAAGTACACCTTGAGACTGGTCAAACAGCATGACTTTCTTGAGCTGCTCTATGTCCAGTTAACTATAGGCAAAGCCTTCTACCACATCATAGCTAGCTATAGCTCCCTTACCATGAAACAGGAAAAGTATGCCTTATACCTGGACTTACTGGAGTCACTTGCCATACTGCCCAACAACTTACTCATGGGTGATTTTAATTATCCTACCATCGACTCGGAAACACACACAACCACAAACATGGTGGCTCAGAGGTTCTTGGACTTTGTCATTGTCTGGAACAGCTAGTCAGCACCCCCAGAACAGGCACAAATGTCCTGGACGTAGTACTCCCTAACTTGGGAGAGCATTGCACCCCCCCAATGTGATGTTCTCCCTGGTAAGATTGGAAAATAAATCAGTCTCATTCGATGTAATTATAAGACCAGATACCCTGTCAAGCTCAAAAACGCTTAAGAATTTTTCTGAGACAAACTACCTCCTACTGAGTGATGGTGTAAGAAGTTTCAAAGCCCCCTCGAAGGCAGATAGCATGGACTCCTATGCAAAGGTGTACACCAGTACTTAAGCAGTTGTATAGAATTAGGAGTACCTAACTGGATTAAAACCAGGCTTGCCGAGAAAACAAGCCACCCTGGTGGACCCCTAATATAAACAGGCTGTACAACAAGAGAAAGAAACTAATGTCCAGGAACAAGAAGGGACTGGCTCAACAGAGGAAGAAATCCCTCTTTAGCGTAAACAAACAAATTAGAGATCTTGTCAAGTCCTGCAAAACTAATTATGAAGCAAAAATAGCCTCCCTAGCTAAGAATAATCACAAAGCATCTTCGACTACATCTGAAGTCTAAAACAGAATACCCACCTGTACGCTGAACTGGTTATGAATGGCACCACCATACTCAACTGGTGGTAATAGCTAACCTGCTAGCTGAAAGATTTGGAGGAAACTTCATCCCCCCCGTCCCCTCAGTCACCCCCAAAGTATACCTGCTACCGTTCCTTAGCCTGTTTTCTCAAGAGAGCAGATCATGTCTTTGCTTTCTAAGGCCAAAAACACTGCATCAGCGGGACCAGACAACATCCTAGGCTGCCTTTTAAACTACTTACAAATAACCTAGCAGACCCATTTGGATCCCTGTGTAACCACAGCCTGTGAACTGGCTATGTTCCAGCAGTATGCAGGACAGTAACAGTAATCCCTCTGCACAAAAGGGGACCATCAACCTACACTGGGAATTATAGGCCCATAAGCTTGACTAGCCTCATCTGCAAGGCCATGGAAAGAATCGTTAAGGACATTATTAATAATGACATTGGTAATCTCCATACTCTGGACCCAGCCCAGTTTGGATTTGTTAAAGCTAAATCATACCTGTTAAATGTGGCTGCCTTCTTCGAAAAAGTCACCAAGGCCCTGGATAAGGGAAAGACAGTGCATACCAGCTGTCTTGACCTAGCCAAGGCATTTGACGCAATTTGCCTCTCGGGTATTGTAAAGAAACTTTCTCAATTGGGAATTAACTCCTACATTACCAGATGGGTAGCTGACTGGCTTACCAACAAGGCACATGCTGTCAAAGTAGGTGACTTCACCTCTAGAAAAAGACCAGTCACCAGTGGCATACCATAGAATTTATTTCTCAGAAGTCTAGGCAAATTTGGACAGCCTGTTGCTGACCAGGATTGCTGATGATTGCAAATTGGGAGCAATCAGCGAGTCCCCCAACCATGTTAATACTGCATATAGGGTTAATGCAGAGAAATGATTGGTGCCAAAGCCACAGATTAAAGCTAAATGCAAAAAATGCATTATTATTCCCTTTGGGAAAGCTGACATACCTGCTAATTATGTTATAGACAGCATCCCTGTAAGTTTAGACCCAGCGGTACATGATCTAGGTACTCAGGTTGATAGCAATCTGAACTTTGACCACCACGTATCCACAGTAGTAAGGAAATCCTATGTGGCACATCTTGTAAGTAAAAGCAACACATCTAGATCTAAGGATGTTATAATTCCATTCTAACAGCCCTCATCAGATCATTAATTGAGTACAACGCTCCCTTTTGTATGTACCTCACCAGACACCTGCAACAGTTTGGAGAGACCACAGAGGTTTCTCACCAAGAAGTTACAGCGTACACAAAATGAGTTTTACACAGAAAGACTGAAAGCCCTGTCACTGTATTCTGTGTCATACAAATTGCCTGGCTTACAGGGCAGTCTCTGACCAGGACCGGATGGAAATGCTACACATTTGTAAATCAAAGTGGACGAGGGTCACTCACTACAAGGATCTTAACCTAGCCTCTGACATGAACAGGTCATGCTGGAGAGAGAGATGCATCTCCCAGAGACTGCCACTTCTCTGGAACAAGCTTCCAATTTATGTGAAATAGAACCCCTGTCTGACCCTCTTCAGATGTACCCTGGATCAATGGATGCATGACTGCAGATTCACTCCTGGGGTGCCGTCCATGTCCTGGACAGAGGAAATCATTATTAAATACCCACAGTTGTGGATGTCCCCTTTGTTCTTGTACACTGGCACATGTATGGGTATTCTCCAGTCATGTGGGATACTGCTTTGAGTACCCTCAGGGCCATTTCTCCCCTATCTCACCCAGCATCTTTATCATATCTGCTGTGACCTCATCTGAGCCTGCTGCTTTCCCTGACTTCATTTTCCTTAGTGCTAATCTTACTTCTTCTAGGGTGGGCTCCTCTTCTCTCACTGTAGGCTGTTTCTGGGACAGTACAGCTTCTGTGGGTTTTCTTCATTCAGAAGCTGCTGGAAATACTCTTTCCATCTGCCTGTGATGTCCTGTGGATTGGTGAGCAGGTTGTTGCTGGCATCCCTTATGAAGGGTGCCTGACTATCTTCTTTACCTTTCTGTCTTTGCCTTGCAACCTGATATAGTTTCTTTGTACCACCTACTGAGTCACTTTCTAGGTTCATAGGTAGGTTTGCAGGTAGGTACTAGGCTATTAGCCCTAGGGCCTATGTAAGCCTAGCCAAAAAGGTACCCTGGCTTTCGCCACCCAGGAAAATTATTTTCCTGTGCCCCTGTCGAGCAGAGCCACGTAAGTGATCCCTGGGGTAAATTTCCTATTTCCCATACAATCATCAAGATTTTTCTTGGAGTGCTAATGAGGAGCTCTGTTTGACATAGATAGGTAGTCTGTTCCAGAGTATGGGAAGTCTCTGGGACAGGAATCTATCCCTCCAGCATGTTCTGTTTATTGTGGTGACAAGGTTTAGGTCCCTAGAGCATGTAGCTTGGAGGGATTGGGATTTCTTTAAGTGGAGCATGTCCAACAGCTCTGGGTTTGACATAGCTTTGTATGTTAGGCAGAGATCGCCTCTAAATAGGCGATATGCGACGGAGTAAAGCTGGAGTTTTCTGAGACGGTCTGTGTAGGGCATCTGTGTGAGGCCAGTAATCCTCTTTGTGAGGTATTTCTGTGGCCTTTCCAGTTGTAGATGTCTTGTGAGGTACATACCAAAAGGGGCATTGTACTCTATAATGGGTATAATGAGTGATGAGTAGAGGGGAGCAATGACCTAGAAGTTGGTACAGTGCCTCCGATGCCCTATTCTTTGCTATTGCAACTCCTTTCTTAGCTTCTTTGTTAGGCAACCAGTACTCCTTCCTAGCCTGGTTGTTTTTTTTCTATTTTTTTTGCACTCCTTCTATTTTGATCACTTCCTGGACTTCTGCATTCCACCAAAAGCTTTCCTTATGTACCTTATTTGCATACCTTACTTGGCCACATATCTGTTCTGTAGTCCTAACACATACTGTTTTGGGGCACTGCCATTCTTCAACGCCACCTCTTTTTGGGGTGCTACAGCCCTGAGTAATTTCTCGAGTTGCTGTACTTGCTCACCAGCCAATGTCCAGGTCTTCAGCCTAACTACCAACAATTGGGGCAACTTAGGATAAGTATGATTAGGCTTGTAAGGGCTGTAGGGGGTTAGCCTAGTAACGTGCTGTGAACCTGAGGAGGAAGATTCTGTTAGCCCAAACTCTCCCTTGGAAGGACTCTCTTTTGGGGATACTAGTTCTTGTATGTTAGACTGTTTTAAAGGTGACTGCTCTCAGGTTTCTGATATTCATAAGAGGTATTATGAGCTCCTGCAGGTGGAGTCACCTGAGGCCTCTGCTGTACTTCCAGTCTTGGCTGGCCTTCTGGATACTTTTTCAGCAGCCTCACTGTCCCTGGATTTTAAACTTACAGCTCCTAAGAAACCTGATAGATTTTACAAGGTGCCGGATGAAAGTTTCTCTACAAATGTCCTTCTGTGGTGTGTGTGCATCTCTTCTGACAAACTCTCTAAATTTTTACCTTCTACTAAACTACTCCCTTCAGACAAGGACAATAGAGCTATGAAACTGCTAGGGAAGAAGGTATAAACTGGTGCCACTTTGGCCTTTTGGGCTATTAATTACCAGACCCATATGACCAAGTATGTTTTAGCCCTTCTTTCTCAGGCTTCCCAGGCTATCAGACCTTCCTGATTCTGAAGGGAAGGCCTCGACCCTGTCTTTACTGGGTTCTACCTCTCCAGTAGCTCACTGGTCTATTAACTGTTGTGATGCAGCTGATGCCTCCTTTAGGGCTGCTGCGTTTGGTTCTGTTTTGAGGCGGTACTCTTGGCTTCACCTCCAGCCCTTGCCTGATGATGTTCTGGCTAAACTGTTGGATGCGTCTTTTGATCTGCTGCTGGGCTTTTTTACATATCTCCATGTTAAGTGTAAGGCCTTGCAGGAATTGAAGCATATTTTTGTGTCCTATATTCCTAAATTCCAGAGGAACTATCTGTCTAAATTTGCCTTTGTGTGCAGACAGCCTCTCCTGCCTCCCAAAAGTAAGAAGGATTCTAGGGAAGGCATTTTATTCCAGAATGTTTCTGGTTCTCAGGAAGGAAGGCACCCGGAGGCCCATTCTGGCCATTTCTCAGCTCAGTACCTTCCTGAAGGTCACTTCCTTTTGGATGTTATCCCATTAGTCCCAGTTTCCTCTTCTTCTTCCCCAGGCTTTCCTAGTCTGCCTAGAACTCAAGGATGCTTATCCTTACATCGCTGTTCATCCCCTTTTCAGGAAGTTTTTGTGTTTCTTCCTTGCATTTTCAGTTCTCTACTTTACAATTTGGCCTTTCTGCTGCCCCAAGGGTAATCACCAAATGCTTCACTCCTGTGATTGCTTTTTGCAGCATGAGAGGGGTTCAAACTTTTCCTTGTTTGGATGACTTGCTCATTCAGGCTTCGTCCTCCAAGGTGGTGTTTTAGCACCTCCAGTATACTATTTGTCTCTTACAAAGCCTGGGCTTTATTGTAGCATTCCAGAAATCCATCCTGGTTCCTTCTCAGGATTATGTATTTCTTGGTTGCAGGCTCCAGATCATTCCTATGCTGGCTTCCTGCCTCCTCCCAAGGCTGTCTCTCTCAGTACCTTTTTTCCTCTGGTTTCAGTTATGGCCAGGGTATTTCTCAGGGCACTAGGATTCTTGACCTTCATCATTCCTATGTTTCCTGTAGCCAGACTTCATATGAGAAAACTGCAGTTGTTCCTAAAGTCACTATGGCTCCAACACTGTCATCCTCTGGACTTTATAGTTCCTCTTCCATGCCTCAAGATCGAGCTTCAGTGGTGGGTTTATCAGCTGTCTGTCAACCTGGGACTTTCTTTTCGGCTCCCAGACTCCTCTCAAGAACTTCTCTTGGATGCCTCAGACATGGGTGGGGAGCCTCTTTAGGTTCCTTCTAGGTCCATGGTCTCTGGCCTGTACATCAGATGTTGGACCACATCAACATCAAGAAGATGAGAGCTGTCCTTTTTGCCCTTTAGGCTTTTCATTCCGTCTGTCTTCCAGGGCTTCTCAAAATCTTCAGACAGTACCACAGTGATGTGGTATATCAACAAGAAAGGGGTGACACGGTCCTACCTTTTTTTTGTAGGCTAGCTCTTCAGGTTTGGGATCCAGCTGTCCAGTATCAAGTAACTCTTTAAGCAGTGTACATCTTTTTTGTAGGCTAGCTCTTCAGGTTTGGATTTAGCTGTCCAGTATCAAGTGACTCTTCAAGCTGTGTACATCCCTTCAGAGCAGAATGTAGGGGCAGACTCCTTGAGCAGGTCCAAAACGCAGGCTCACAAATGGATGCTTCACAGAAATCTGTTTGTGGGCATTGTCCATCAGTGGGGTACTCCTTGGGTAGATCTTTTTGCCTCCCTTTTCATTAGACAGCTTCCTCTATTTTATACCAGAGTCCCAAGTCCTTTAGCTTGGGAGGCGGACACCCTATCATCTTCTTTGAAGGGGATGTTTATCTATGCTTCTCCGCCCCTTCCTCTGATTCCGAGGCTTCTGCTCAAGATAGAGCAGGACTCCCCCAAAATCTTGTAGACTCCCTTTTGGCCCAGACAACATTGGTTCCTCCTTCTGCACCTTGCCAGGGACGATCATCACAAGTTACCTTACAGGGTGGACCTAGTTACACAAGACAAAGGGTCTCTGATCCATCCTCACTCGTCCACTCTTCAGCTGACATTGTGGGTGATCAGATTTTGATCCCTTTTAGGCACCTTTTCTCCGAGGATGTGCTTAAGGTTCTGCTGGAGGCCAGAATTCCATTACCAGGAAATCCTATATCCAGATGGAAGAGATTGTTTTGTTTGGTGCCTTGCTCATAACTAGGATCCACTTTCTGTGGAGATCCTTCTGATTGTCCCCTATTTGTGTGAACTGCTCCATGCTGGGTTAGCATATTCTTCTGTTAAAGCTCACCTTTCACCTATTTCTGCTTGTCTGCCATTAACTCCTCCTGTGGCCACAAGGTTTGAGGTGAAGCAATTTCTTGAAGGCATTCTTCATATCAGGCCTACCAGGAAGCCTGTTCCACCTGTCTAAGACCTTCATTTTGCTCCTTTTGAGCCTGCAGCTTCAGCTTCCTTACAGCATTGTGCATGGAAGACTGTTCTTCTTTTTGCCGTTTCTTCAGCTGTGACTGTGTCTGACGTCCTGGCCCTTATGGCTGTTCCTCCTTTTTTAGTTTCCATAGGAACAAAGTGTTTCTTTGTACTAAACCTTCTTTATGTCTAAGGTGGTTAATGAATTGTCTCTTAATCAGTCTAGTAATTTGACCTCCTTTTTTCCTTCTCTGCTGTCTGCTATTGAGAAGTTTCTTCACACCTTGGATTTGCATAGACAAATCAGATATTATTTAGATAAGATTAAGGTCATTTGCAAGTCTGAGCAACTTTTTGTTTTCTTCTGTGATCTCTGTTTGGCTGCTTCTAAACAAAGAATCTCCTCTTGGATCTCTGAGGCCATTTCTTTCGTGGCAAAACCGTTTATGCCTCTGTTAAGGCTCATTCTGTCAGGCCTGTGGCTTCCTCTGGTGCTTTTTTCAAAGGACTGGATACCAGTTCCATCCCTGAGGCTGCTACTTGGACCTCTGTCCATACCTTTACTGAGCTTTACAAATTGGATGTTGTTTCCAGAGCAAGAGCTGCCCTTGCCAGAGCTGTCATGCATGAGTTTCTTGAGGGCACTGCTGGGACTTTCTCCTTCCTTGTTTCCTCTTGAGCTTTTGTACTGTCCCTTAGGTAAAGAATACTGCAACACTGATATGTAAAGACATGGTACAGTTGGGTAAGATCTTACCATAACAGTAGATGTCCTTTGCACTGTTGCAGTGTTCTCTCCGTCCCTCCTCCCCTTCTGCTCTGTTTTCCTTTTCTGGATGCACATGTTCCTCCTATTTCCTTGGCCTGTTGTTCCTCCTGGGACTTTTCAGTTCTGAGATATGCATGTCTGTATGTCACCTTTATGCCATACACCTTGTGTGGAGAGAATACATGTGAGATTCCCTGCAGTCTGACAAATCCATATTGAATGTCTTCTGTCTTGTGACTTACACTATTTAAGTTAAAATCAAGGAACAAGTAACTAAATTAGATGTTTTGAATAAAATGCTAGTGCAGTAGCTTTCAGAAAAGTCCAAGAGTTGTATAGCCAAGATGACAGAACAGCCTTCTATCAAAAAAAAAGATGTGCAGAATAAAGCATTAAAGGTGAAACCATATACAGAGTCAGGCATCTGTGGACAGCAGTTCATTAATAGCATTAAATACATTGAAATATATAGAAAACTGTAAGTGCAGGTTATACACTGACCATTTCTCACACAACTTGCCTTGGATTTTCCCCTCAAGTAGTAAATGAATGCTGGGCAGCAGTTACAGAAACAGATGGTAAAAGAGAGAAAAGTAAATAATCTGTTCAGTGGTGTCAGGAGTAACAGACCGATTGTCATTGCCTTAGCTGGTGACAGTGACATAGAACACCATCTTGTATAATAGGAAGTATTAGATGTGAATTTAGTAACTGAACTGAAGTGCTTATATAACTGCTTCCATCTGTTTCATCTACATGAAACCATCGTAACATACTTCTAAAATAAAGACCTTTAGAACTGGATTATCATTGAAAGTAAAGTGTATATGCCAAAGGTCATCGGGAGTCTAATTGTCTAGGGAGCCCAGCAACTTCTGTAAGACAATAATTACGTTGTACTGGGCAGTAGTATTGTTACCCATCATGACGCATCATTGTGACAGCAAGCTACCACCTTCTGCATTCGTTTAAAATGCTGGTGATGTTTGAGTGGCTGAGGGTGATCACAGTATGCAGTTTGGTGCAGTAAAATTCAGTGTTTTGGATTCGTTTGGTATGTTGATTTTTAAAAATCAAAAAATTTGGTTGTGTTGTTGCCTCACAGCAAGAGGTTCTCCGGTTCGATTCTCGGTTGGGGTGCCTTCTATGTGGAGTCTGTATGTCCTCCCTCCATTCATGTGGGTTTCCTCTGGGTGTTCTGGTTTCCTCCCTTATTGTAAAGGCATGCGTCTGGAGTGTTTCTTCCTGGGCCTCTGCTGAAAATTGTCTTTGTTCCAAGTCAGACTTTCTCGGTAAACAAATGTTAAATAAATAAAACAAAAATGACTTGCATACTGTACACATACACGTTTGTCATCCTCAGTCAACTTTTACTGTTATTGTCACAGAAGTGAAGTGAAGTGAGGACTCCGCTGCTTCCTGCATGCGTCCTGTTGCAGTTGGGAAGCAGCATACTATGTAATGCAACACATACTCGCATGCACATCAACGCATGCATGCATATGCACTCACTTACATGCACACGTGTGCACACACTCATGCATGCAAACAGACACACGCACATATGCATGCACACACACACATGTGCGCGCACCCACATGCACACATATGTACACACACACACACACACACACACACACACGCACACACACACGCACACACACACACACACACACACACACACACACACACACACACACACACACACACACACACACAAGCAGTAGAGTACAGCTGACTTCCCAGTCTGCAGTGTATGCACTGGAAACAATTAATGCCTCAGCTGTTTGTTTCGAAAGGCATGACTGATGAATATGTGCAACTGTCTGTAGTTCAAAGAATGTTTTCGTTAAAAATTAATTATTGTACTTGCAGACACAAAAGCGGCAAATGGGCAGCAGAGTGGCATGCGTGGGCACTGACGTTTCCTGTGCAGATACCATGCAGATAGGAAGCAGTTAAGGTGCTTGGCTACAAGGCACTCTAAGTTCAGTGCGTATGTGTCTGTGTGTGTGTGACTGTGTGTGTCTGTGTGTGTGTGTGTGTGTGTGTGTGTGTCTGTGTGTGTGTGTGTCTGTGTGTCTGCTTGTCTGTGTGCGTGCGTGTGTGTGCATGCAACACAGATGCTGCTCTCTTAATTTCTCTGTTAAATCATAACTGGTTGTCACACAGACTGATGCATATCTTTTAAGTGGTAATAACCTTTAGTTGATGCTGGTTTTTGTTCTATTTGAACCTATATTTTTGAGTAGCTTCTTTTTGTATGTCCGTCTGCCAAGCTGTCTAAATTTGCCTTGATCTTTAGAATTATGAAATGTTTTATGTTTTTACTTTTTTACATTTGCATTGCTTAGATAAAAAAAAAAAACACTTTCAAATAATTTCCAAAGTAATGTGTACTGATGGCAGCATCTTTGATGAACTACTTAAATGCTCTCATTTTATTAACGTTTACTTAACTACTTTTTCTATATACATATACATTTTGACTGCATGTCTGATAATTGTTTAACTCTTCTCTTTCAGTCAGCCCACCTGTTCCACAGTTGTCGCAGTATCTTTATTTTCTGTTCGTTCCCACACTTGTTTATCGAGACACCTACCCCAGGTGAGTTTGTATACAGGTCAACAACACTATGGTATAAGGCCATAAAGGGAGGTAAGGTGACCTTTGAACTTCCTGATCCGTCAGTGTGACCAAATAGTTTGGAATACTGGGGCTCTTTAATTACTGTCATAGCAACAGAAAATCCATTTTGTTTGTTATGCCAGTTATGTCATCCTACGCAAGAACAGATTATGAGGTGGTACCTTGCTTTGATAAAGGTTTTTATACATCTTTGGGGATGCTGTGCATTCTATTCCAATTAAACTACTTTTCATCAGGAAAGAGAAAGACAACTTTAAGAGTTTTCCCTACCCAATTGCAAAGCTTCTTTCCAGTCTCTGATTAGAAGGGAAGGTGATAGGACAGGAATAAAATCTATTTTCATTTCTTAATCAGGTAGTTAAGTTGGTTCAATGAATCATTTTTAGTCACAGCCTGGAATTGCAACTATTAAATTGTAAAAATAAGGCAATATATTATAAAATTAACAAACACGGAGACATTCAAGCAGGAGTAATACATTTTTCAAGGTTCAGTAAAATATTGCAACAGTACAAGGGTAAAGGATAAACATGTACAGTAAGTATAAACGTTTTCAGAATTAGAGTAGGAGCTACAAAACAAAATGCAAAGCAGAAACTAGGAATGAGGACCGAGCGGGTAAGAAAGAAGTCGCTAGTACAAGTCCAAGCAGAGGAGGATGTCGTAACGTAGGACTGTGTCCTTTAATGTATGTTGGTAAACATACAGGGAGGGACGGCTAAAGGAATGTGAGAACGACGAACGGTAGTGGGAGGGATGGTGGGATGCAGCTTGGGGTGGGAGGAGGAGGGAGTAAAGGAGTAGAGATGGGGAGGTCGGAGGGTCTGGGCGAGGGGAAATGTTTCCTTCATGGCTGTATAAGATCAGAGTGAGTCTCTAAAGCAGATAGGAATAGGATGACATTATAATTTGGGTGGGAGAGAGTCTCCGCTAACAGGCAAGTTTATAGAATTCCCTTTCTGTATAAAGAGGGTAAATTTGGGTTTGTTTTAGAGATTATATTGTGACTTGTTGGCCCCAGAGAATAGGAACAGAGGTTTTATGAGATCTTGATGTTGGGGAGGGGGCATTATATTCATAATTATGTAAAGCATGTAGGTAAGTGAGGCGCTCCTTCCACAACTGTCATTGAAAGACTGTTTGTTTCAGAAGGTGAAAGTGATGAATTCTGTGATTTGGTTATTTTCTGTGCTAAATGTAACACACCAAATGTTTGATTTTTATAGCTTGTCATGACCCTCTTCTGCAGCTTCATTTTCCCTCTCAGTATCTGTGTCTGAGGTGTAACATGAGCTGTATATTCTTCTATTTTTCTTTAGCTAATTGGAAATAAATGATGTACTTCCCTTTCTAGGCAAAAGTGGATATGTTAAGTATTGTATTTAACATCAGTAACTTAATAACACCCTGATGAAGGGTTCATGCAAGCTCAAAAGCTGGAGTATCTGCAAAACCTAAGTTGTTCCAGTAAAAGGTATTAAAACACGGTTGTGTTCTTGTGTCCTTATGCTGTCTGTTAGTGGACCAACACAGCAGTTCTTTAATTTTTTCCTTGATTTGGGAGGATAACCATTACATATTTTATTAAATGTTACCTGCATACTTTGTATATTTGTGGAAATGGCTGCAGCGTGTTAGAAGTGTATGCTTGAACTCTGAAGGGAGTAGACTGTATAGTTGATAGGAGAGTTCAGCACATGGAAACAGGAAATGCTTTAAAGTATTTGTAACAAGACAGGTGAGATCAGAGTACCTCAAGGACCTGCAATTTGGAGGAGAGAGGAGCTTGCAGGTCTGTGAGAAATGTCAAAGAGCATGATGCTAGTTTTAGAATACAGCGGGAGCTTGCTGTCATGGAGCCATTTATATTGAGTCAGAATGAAACTGGTCTTGAATCATAAGGGTCTCGTCACCTTTTTGAAGGAAGATTTTGTCTGCTTGTATCACAAGCTAAGGGTAAGAGGATTACTGGAGGTACTGGTGACAAAAAGGTAGAACAGAACAGGCCCAAGAATAGAATACCATGGAACACCTGTTTCTAGAATGGCGGTAGAAGAAATGTGGGCCTGAACTGTATTCATCTCTGTTAGAGATGTAACTGGAAAACCAGGTGATTGCCATCGAGGACCGAGACGTGAATGAGAAGGTGAGAGTAGTTGTGCATTAGTAAGGGTCACAAGAACAAGGGAAGGATATAGACTAAGAACTGGAGGAGTGAATGGGGGAGGAGTGAAGATGAGGTGAGGTGAGGTGAATAACTGGATAAGGAGGTGAGACAGGAAAAGGAGGGAGGATATGGAGATGAGGAGAGGCAGGGAAAAGGAGGAGGATATTGGAATAAGGTGGGGAAAAGGGGGGTATGGGAATAAGTTGGGAGAAAAGGGGATATGGGAATAAGGTGGAGAGTCAGGAAAAAGGGGGAAGATATGGGAATAAGGAGGAGAGATGTGGGTAAGGAAAGCATAAAGAAGATGAAGAGGAGAGGAGTGCATAATGGAGGGGTAACAGGAAAAAGATGGCGGACAAGAATAGAGGATAGGAAGGGGAGAGGTACAGACAACGGAGAAGGTATTAGGGATTCTAATATGTTTTTTACATGACATTGTTAGACTGAAGAGATGCTCCATTTGCAGGCAGCAGGTTCATCAGCACATAACCTCACGTTAGGTTATATTCAGTTGGTTGGTGCACAAAACTCTGAAAACAAAAGAATGAATAAACATGTATCTGAATGCTCATTTGGTTGAAATAATATTTTATAGAATGTGGTTTAGTTATACATAAAGCTGTAATGGAAAAATAAAAAAGTGGAAGCATGTAAGGATGTTTGTGATTTTTAAGATGGCCGTTTGTCTTGATTGTAGAGTTACAGCTGGTACAAATTGCCACCAACAGGTATTCACTGAGTGTAGTGTTAACTGCAGAGTTAGCATATTTACGTAAGGTTAAAGGGTGAGGGGCTAATCCCCCTTCAGAAACATTTGTAACGTGCTTCTTGTTAGTCCCCCCTTCAAAAATATTTTGCGAGGCATGTTGTATTTTACTAATTGCAACTCGATGAAATGAGTTTTCAGTCATTTGGTTTCAGTACTTTTGTGAATTTTGGTTCACCCAAAATATTTGTACTCCTTAACCTGTACAGTAGGTACCAGACCATGTGACATCCACATGCAGCAGGCTAAAGGCACCACTTTTTAGCAATCACTGATCCACGTGGGCCTTTTCCACACCAAACCTGGAGCACCACCTTGTTAGGTACCTTTGCTCAGAGTCATATAGAAGACAAAAGGAGTCTGAGGGAATCAATCCTTTGCAGTAGTGAAAGCAACTTTTAACAACCCTCAAACATAATCATTTTGATCACTGCATTTGCTTAAAGCTATGCAACAATGGTACCCACCCCCTTTCCCATTTTACGTTTGATGGAGATTTTTGTTTTAAGTGTAGAAACTTAATAACAGGATGCTTGTATCCATTCCAAGATGCTGATTTGTGGGCATTGCTTTAGTAGAAACCACTATACCAGTACACTGTTGGCTTTACAGTATTTTAGGATTGTTTTCTGTTTCGTTTATTTGTGTGCAAAGCTTTAAACATGTTATTACGTTAAATAGCAGCACATTTGTCAAAAAGCAGGTTTTTAAAGATGTTTCAGCCCTAGTTCCAACCTTTCATATTTGTCTGTCGCTGTTGTACTGAATAAGACGTACTGTAGATAACTTGTCATCCGCCACATTTTCAGGATGTTGTGAACTGTGAGGAACACCCCTGGACTGAGAATGAAATTAGTCATCTGTGATCGTTGTTCTACCCCGATTAACAAATTCAGATAAACATTTCCCATCCTCTCCTGCTTCTGGAAACGTACATTTTTTTATCTTGGATCTCTCTATGGGACATCTTTGATTACATCTTCGATGGAGACCTGTTAAATTCTCTGTGGGACATATTTTTCAACAAACTTTTTCAGTTTCTTCATAACTTTCCATCCTCATTAGTAACATCAAAAGATGTGGGCTGTTCCTGCTTTTCCCAACAACTGCTGGCTGCTTTTCTGTGGGATCTTACTAATGTCTCACTCTGTACCCCTCTTTAAGAAGATCACTGCCTCGCTGTTTGACAGTAGTAGTTTGTCTAAACTAACCGTCTTTCCCTGTCTGATGTCACATTTTCTGTCAGTAGTTCAGGGGAAGTAGGTATAAACTTATAAGGGACTGGTCCTATAAGTGGATCTGTGTGATATGAGACTTGTAAAGGAATATTCACGTATTCCAAAAAAAAAAAAAGTGTGTGTGTATATATATATATATATATATATATATATATATAATATATATATATATATATATATATATATAGAGAGAGAGATATATATATATGTGTGTGTGTGTGTGTGTGTGTATATATATATATATATATATATATATATATATATATATATATATATATATAGTGTGTGTGTGTGTGTGTATATATATGTGTGTGTGTGTATATGTATATATATATATATATATTGTGTGTGAGCTGCTATTGCTTTCAGCTTTTTTCATAATTTTTTCACAGTTTAGACTGTCGTTTTGGTTTGACCATCAGTTAGTTTAGAACAGAGATCACTTGATGAAATTCCATTTTCTCTTGAAAATCTGTTAAATTCTATATGTGCATACTGTGAAGCATTTTTTATGCCAGCAGGAGTGGCCTAGTGTGTCTCCTTTTCCCATGTGGCTACTTCTTTCTTCCATCAGGGTAAGAGGCATCCTTTAATGACCAAGGCAGGAGTCCTCCTGCCCATTAATTCCCTGACCAGCGAGGCATATCAACCCATTTGTTCCCCTTTTGAAGCAAGAGTCTGGAGCTGAAGAACAGGTTCATAGGCAGGTAATAGGCTGTCTGCCCAAGGGCCTAAGTAAGCCTAGCCAACAAGATTCCCTGGCTTACTCCAACCCAAGAAAGTTATTTTCCTGTGCCCCTGTTGAGCAGAGCCACAGAAGTGATCCCCAGGGTGTATTTCCTATTTCCCAACCACTCATCAAGTGCTAATGAGGAACTTTCCTTGACATAGATGGGTAGCTTGTTCCAGAGTATGAGAAGTCTCTGGGACATGAATCTATCCCTCCAGTATGTCCTGTTTATTGTGGTGACAAGGTTTAGGTCCCTAGAGTGTGTAGCTCGGAGGGATTGCGATTTCTTTAGTTGTAGCATGTCCAACAGCTCTGGGTTTGACATAGCATTATATGTTAGGCAGAGATCACCTTGGAGTAGGCGATATGCTACGGAGTAAAGCTGGAGTTTTTTGAGATGGTCAGTGTAGGACATCTATTTGAGGCCAGTAATCCTCTTTGTGAGGTACTTCTGTGGCCTTTCCAGCTGCTGCAGATGTCTTGAGGTACATTCCAAAAGGGGTGTTGTACTCTATAATGGGTCTAATGAGTGTTTGGTAGAGGGGAACAATGACCTCCTTTTTTTCCTGGATGAAAACCCTTTTGTGATGAGGTGTGCTACATAGAAGGATTTCCTGACTACTGTGGTGATGTGATTATCAAAGGAGAGACAACTGTCCACCTGGGTCCCAAGGTCTGTTATCACACATCTGACATTAAGTAGACTGCTGTCTGTGTGGTAGTTCATGGGTTTAGAGTTTTTACCAAAGGGGATGACAGTGCACGTTTTGGCATTGAGCTTGAGGCCATGGCTGTGACACCAGGCATCTGTCTCAGTGAAGCCCTTCTGTAGGATGTCCACATCATTTGGGGACTCGACTATGGATGTTGTCCGGTCCCATGGATGCTGTATTTTTAGCTTTAGAGAGTGCAGCTTTTACATGCGTAGTTGTGATTACAGGTACTCTGCATTCTTCCCGTATAGATATATGGGCCCTTTAGGGTGTGAGAGGGGGAAAAAGTTGGCACTGAACCGATCTGCCAGGATGTTAGCAATGTCAGTTAGTTCTGCAGTTTTTGTGCCATTGTGCTGTAACTCAGAGCAGATCTGGGTGTTGCCATTGAGATTATTGACATAGCTATAAAATGCTTTGTGGTTGTCCCTAGAATCAGTGGCACTTTTTTCGTAGCTAGCTTTGGAGGATCTTATAAGGGATCTAAGTTTCTTACTGAGGTTGACCAGGGAGCTACTCCACTCATGGGATTTTAATCTCTCTCTTGCAACAGTTTCTTCCTTCTGTTGTAGAGTTTGTTTATGGCAGGGGACCACCAGATTGGCTTCCTTTTTTTTGGAGGATAGCATCTTGGTTCTGTTTGGGATAGCACGATCCATGCACTTGTGTAAGTGCCTATAGAGTGCATTTGTGTAGGATTCAGCATCGTAACTGTATTGTCCATGTGCATGGGTGTCATGAAGTTTACCACTTCTGTCTTAAGAAGCATGAAGTTGGCTTTGGAGAAATTTTGTACCATGGTTTCCTTAATGGAGGGCGGGATGTGGATATCCAGGGTGATTAGCTTATGGTCGGATCTGACCAACGAGGAGTTGACTTCAGGTGTGGAACACCGGTCACTCATGTTGGTAATGACTAGGTCTAGGATATTGTTGCCCCTGGTGGGGGTGTTGATCCAGGGCATTGGAATTTATGAATTCCAGAAAGCGTTGAGAAAAGGAGTTGGCACATGAGTAGTTTTCCCATTTAATGGTCGGTTAGTTGAAATTGCCCATTATTAGGGGTGTTTGAACCCTAATATTTTCCAGTATATCAAGAAAAGAGGAGTGGGAATCCTAGGGCATGGTGGGGGATCTGTAGCAAGCTACAATTTGGATTGCAGTTTTGCGCAGAGTTAGTTGCACTTGGCTATCCTCAGATGCATTATGCTGAGCATCTAGCCTGGAGGTGTGGATATCCTTAATGAATATGGACACACCTCTGCCTTTGGTGTTCTGGTCCAGGTTAGGTGGCCAAAAAGTGTGGTATGAGTTATAGCCTGGTAATGTAGGGGTACTGTCTGGAGCCTTGAACTAGGTCTCAGTCACTGCACAGATATCAGTGTTCTCCATTTTAAGGAGTGCCTCGAGGGAGTGCATTTTGAGATTTAGACTTCTAGCATTGAGTAGCATTACCCTCAGTTTTTGCTTGCCTGTTCCTGTTACGGTGGTGAATTTGTCATTTGAACCTTGCCTAAAAAAGGCAATATAGGGTTGGCAAGAGCCTTAGCCAGTATCCGGAATTCCAGGGGTGACAGGTGCAGGCCATCTCTGGCAAAGCATCGTGGTCTGTCGACCATGTTATCCCAGGCAGACAGATACTGGATCCCCTTAGAGTGACACCAGAAGCTTAGCCAATTGTTGAAGTCAATCATTTTGTCCTTGTACTGCGGTATCATTCTGGGAGATGGCAGGATGCTGCTCAGGGCTAGGGTCATACCTGCCTGGGCTACAAGATCGGAGAGCTCTTCCATGTCTCTCTTCATGTAGTCCAGGGGGGTACATCTCAGGTTATTTACACCAACATGGACAATGACAGAGTCATATTTGTACTTGTTGTGGAGTGACCTGTGTGCATGGGTTATGTGACGGATCCTGGCACCCGACAGGCAACTGACAGTAAACTTCTCCTTGTTTAGCCTGGTGAGTGGGACATCAGTGTGCCTGACTATAGAGTCGCCTATCATTAGTGTGTTGGGTACATTGTTTTGCCTTATGGGCTGTGGTTCAGTGGCACGAGTCTGTGGGCTATGTGTCATTTGGGTTGTGTTGGGGGGTGGAGGTTGCTTGCGTTTCTACTTTCAAGGTCTCTGTTGCTTGAGCAGATTATTATTGAGAGCCTCCGTGAATATTTTTGTGTTTTTATGTGTGGATTTTGGTGGTGTAGGTTTAGTGGGACTGTGCGATGAGTGTGGTGCGGTTCAAGTGTTTACCTTCTCCTCTTGACTGTTAAGTTCAGTCTTGGTTGGAGAGAGTTTTACCTCCAGTTTGGCTGGATAAGTGCATCTCTCACAGGTTGGAGTGTTGGGTGGTAGGAGGAGAGGGTTGTCTGTGTACATGAAGCAATTGCTACATTGCCCCAAAATGCCCAGATTCATCAGATAGACAGGAGAGATTACTGGGAGCTGACCCTTGGACATCCCTGAGTAAAAAAAACTATTTTCCTCTAGACAAGTGAGGAAAGTGAGTACAAGAGCTGTTTTAAGTACAAAAACTGTTTTCCACTAGGTAATGAGGAAGGTTGAGTGCTGTAGTAATTTGTAGCTTATTTAGTGCTAACAACAAGTTCTGAACAAGTGCTGAGCATGAATAAGCAAATTCAAGTGCTAAAACTAAGAATCTGTATCTGAACTAGACTAGTTACAGGAAAGAAACAAGTGCAAATGCAGGCTTTTAAATCAGAAAGTTGAGAGAGATGGAAAAAATTGCCCAAACGGCCAATAACTACAATTTCTGGGCAAGAAAACCACTCCTTATGTGGTAGATAGATTACCCAGTGCTTACCACTCCCACTGATAAGCTTAGCAGGCTTTCCTCCTACACAGAAAGGCTTGAGGGCCTCAGGAGCTTACAAACAGTCCCAGATACAGCAAATCTGTATCTGGACTAGACTAGTTACAGGAAAGGCAGGAAACAAGCGTACATTTTTTGTTACAGTTAAGCAGAACACAGGGAGATTCTAGCAAAGTTTTTTTTTTTTTTTTGTAAAGGAAAGGGAGAGGAGAAGAAGAAGATAATTCAAGGTTAGGAAACTAAGTGGGTGGCCTTCTCAAATGTTCTCTCTGTAGGGAGAATGAGCTAATGACACTAGACTGGGAGGAGTGTCCCAGATCAAATTTACAGTAGGGGCAGGCAACTGCAAAGCCAACAAGTATAACAGCAAGACACTAACAGGGAGGAACGGTGGGGAACAATACTACAGCTACTAGTCTGCACTCTTTTAGACAGTAAACACTACATAAATATTTATCACAGCAGAAGAACAGCAGTGAGCAGCAAAATGAAAGTTTTAAACAGATAAAGGAGCAAGTATACACTACAGAATGCTTTTAACTGCAAACAAATCAGTTATATGGTACACTCCTTGGCAGGAAATCACAACAAACAAATAGGTGCTTAACAAGTAGACAAAATTTCCCGTTAATACGTTTCACACAGTGAAACTAGCTAAAACGCTTTACAAACAGTGTGACAGCATAAACCTTATTTATCAGGCCCTGTAAGGCAGACCATTTTAGTTTAACCATGCAAATTAGTTAATAACAATAAAATGCAGTATAAAGTATACAGCAGGCAATAAAAAGTGCTATATATAAATTACTAGAAGCAATAACTAGTAAAAATAAGCAAAAAAAAAAAAAACAGGATACTTATTGTTATATATCTCAGATCAGAGTTGTAGTCAATGCCCCTTCTCTACTCGGCTCAGTGTGTATAGACAGAAATTCTCTCAAAGTTGGGGCTTAAATACCAGAAGATACAACCTTAAACAACTTTTAAAAAAAAGCTCAAAGACCAGTCTGCAAATCCTGTGACCTACCCCATCCCCCCCAGTGGCAGTATGTGTGCTCCACAAATGCTAACTTTCGGGAGCTGTGTGCGTGCATGTTACCACATGTGACAGGTGTCCTGAGCATGCAGCACACAGTAGAGCTGCATAGACATGCTTGGCCCATTGTTATGGGCAATACTCCTGCATTCCTGCTAATGCAACAGGGCAGCAAGATGAACCAGCTTCCTCCCCACTAGCATGAATGAAGCAGCTTTGACTACTCACTCACTTCCATCTTCCCCACCTAGCATCTCAGTGCCAGTAATCGTGTTATCCGAGGTACATTGAGCTTTTTCCTTCTGTGCCACAGGACAACCATCGACCGTTGTCTGAAATGCTTGCTTTAGGTATTCATGTTTTAAAAACGCTGTTAATCTCACCAGTAACCTGACCCATTAACCTCACCAGTAACCTGACCAGTAACCTCACCAGTACTTGTAATGCCTGTTAATTTCACAACCAGTTGAAACTTCTAGTAGTAATTACACAGTCACAAAACTAAGTCTTTTCCACCATTGTGGTCTTCTTGTTCTTGAATAAGGACTCGTTTCCCTGCTAGGACTATAAAAACAATATGCATGGCATGCAGAAGAATGTTGAACCTCTTACTTAGTTTGTATATCTGTATACTGCACACATCCTAAGCATGATGACCAAGTTTAAGATTTGAGATCTTATGTGGACAGTGACGTAACGTTTGACCAACATGTGTCCATTGTGGGAAGAAAGTCCTTCTATATTACACAACTTATAATCAAAGTGTTTGTGTCTAGACCTAGAGATGTCACCATTGTCCCCCTTTACTCAGCCCTCATTAGGCCAGTCATTCAGTATAAATTAATGTTTTCTAATACTTTGGAGCTTGTCCCCGTGGGCCTCCACTGAAAATGGGCTCCTACCCATTTGCACTTTTCTGGCAATCAACTGTCAGTAAATAAGTAAAGAAATAAAGAAATATAAAATAATCCCTTTCCGGCAATTATCTGTCCAGCCACATGCAACAACTGGAACTTCCACAGAGATACCTTACTAAAAGGATACAAGGCCTAAACAACAACTGGAATTCCCACAGAGATACCTTACTAAAAGGATACAAGGCCTAAATAACAACTGGAACTCCAGCAGAGATGGCTTACTAAAAGGATACAAGGCCTAAACAACAACTGGAACTCCCACAGAGATACCTTACTAAAAGGATACAAGGCCTAAACAACAACTGGAACTCCCGCAGAGATGGCTTACTAAAAGGATACAAGGCCTAAACAATGACTGGAACTCCCAGAGAGATACTTGACTAAAAGGATCAAGGCCTAAACAGTGTGTACTATATGGATTGAATAAAACCCTGTCACTGTAGTGTCCTGCAGACTGCTAAGAGGTGACCTGTATCTGGCATACAATTAGACCTGTATCTGGCATACATTAGTGATGGATTTACATCAGCAAGTTAGGTGGCATCAGAAATACTCAGTCAGGGGATCTGAGCCTCTTCTGTAACATCAACAGAACATTTTAGAGGGACAGGTATATCTCACAGAGGATACTGCTGCTGTGGAACAGACTCCCCATCCACCTAAAACAAAGTTCATCCCTGTCCGTATTCAAGCACAACTTAAATCTATGGATGAAAACAGAAAATTTATCCTAGGACTGCCCCGGTATTATTTATTAATAGATAGATGCAGCTGCTATATACTTTATCTCCTGAATGGGTCCCCTCAAATTATCTATGGTATGATCCCAGTTATTCTCATTGGGGGTAATGTATAATTATCGACCATGGGATGGGCAAGACCAATTTATAACCGTATGGGATAGGAAACCACAGTAAAAAAATTCTCCAAAGCCAACTTCATGCTTCTTAAGACAGAAGTAGTGAACTTCATGACACCCATGCAGATGGACAATACAGTTACAACTGCTGAATCCTACACAAATGCACTCTATAAGCACTTACACGAGTGCGTGGATCGTGTTATCCCAAACAGAACCAAGATGCTATCCTCCAAAAAAAGGAAGCCAATCTGGTGGTCCCCTGCCATAAACAAACTGCACAACAGAAGGAAGAAACTATTGCAAAAGAGAGTAAAATCCCATGAGTGAAGAAGCTCCCTGGTCAGTCTCAGTAAGAAGCTGAGATCCCTTACAAGATCCTCCATAGCTAGCTATGAAAATAAAATTGCCACTAATTCTAAGGGCAACCACAAAGCATTCTATAGCTATGTCAAGAATCTCAATGGCAACACCCAGATCTGCAGTTACAGCACAAAGGCACGAAAATTACAGAACCAACTGATATTGCCAACATCCTGGCACATAGGTTCAGTGCTAACTTTACCCCCCCACCCCCTAAAGGGCCCATATCTATACTTGAAGAATGCAGAGTCCCTGTAATCGCAACTACGCAGGTGAAAGCTGCACTCTCTAAAGCCAAAAACACAGCATCCATGGGACCGGACAACATCCCAGGCTGCGTTTTACATGAACTTCAGAATGAACTGGCTCCCCACTTAAGCACCATGTTCAATAATAGCCTTGCATCAGGCATTCTGCCCACTGAATGGCGCACAGCAACAGTTATCCCACTCCACAAAGGGGAAGCCACCACTGATCCCGGGAACTATAGACCTATTAGCCTGACGAGCCTGTTCTGCAAAGTCATGGAACGTATCTTCATGGAACTCATAAACAAAGCCATTGGTAACCTCCAAACTCTGGATCCCACCCAGTTCGGGTTTGTGAAAGGCAGATCATGCCTCCTGAACCTGATTGACTTCTTTGAGGCGGTCACCAAAGCCGTAGATGTGGGTAAGGTGGTTCACACAGCCTATCTTGACTTCGCCAAGGCTTTCAACACCATCCCCCATTCTGGAATTATAGCTAAACTCAATAAACTAGGCATAAATCCCTACTTCCCAAGATGGGTTGCCAACTGGCTTACTGACAGAACCCACTCTGTAAAGGTTGCAGACTCCAAATCTGACCTCAGACCAGTGACAAGTGGAGTATCACAGGGTTCCGTCCTGGGACCGCTCCTGTTTGGTATCTACTTCTCTGAAGTACAGGCTAACACAGAAGGCCTCTGGCTAATGAAGTTCGCAGATGACTGCAAACTAGGAGCCATAGTCAAGTCCCCAAATGATGTGAACATCCTACAGAAGGGCCTCTCTGAGACAGATGCCTGGTGTCAGAGCCATGGCCTCAAGCTCAATGCCAAAAAGTGCAGAGTCATCCCCTTTGGTAAAAACTCTGTACCCATGAACTACCACATAGGCAGCAATCTACTTAACACTGAATGCTTGATAAGAGACCTTGGGACCCAGGTGGACAGTAGTCTCTCCTTTGATAGTCACATCGCCACAGTAGTTAGGAAGTCCTTCTGCGTGACACACCTAATCATAAAAGGGTTCTCATCCCGGAAAAAAGAGGTCATCGTTCCCCTCTACTCAACACTCATTAGACCCACTAATAGAGTGCAATGCCCCTTTTGGAATGTACCTCACAAGACATCTGCAGCAGCTGGAAAGGCCACAGAAGTACCTCACAAAGAGGATTACTGGACTCAAACAAGTGCCCTACACTAACCGCCTCAAAAAACTCCAGCTTTACTCCATAGCATATCGCCTACTCAGAGGTGATCTCTGCCTAACATATAAAGCTCCATAGCATATCGCCTACTCAGAGGTGATCTCTGCCTAACATATAAAGCTATGTCAAACCCAGAGCTGTTGGACATGCTACACCTAAAGAAATCCCAATCCCTCCGAGCTATACACTCTAGGGACCTAAACCTTGTCACCACAATAAACAGGACGTGCTGGAGGGATAGATTCCTATCCCAGAGACTTCCCATACTCTGGAACAGGCTACCCATCTATGTCAAGCAAAGTTCTTCATTAGCACTCTTCAAGAAGAATCTTGATGAGTGGATGGGAAATAGGAAATACACCCCGGAGATCACTTCTGTGTCTATGCTCGACATTGGCACAGGAAAATAACTTTCTTGGGTGGCGTAAGCCAGGGAACCTTGTTGGCTAGGCTTACGTAGGCCCTTGGGCTGTTAGCTTAGTACCTACCTTTGAAATTAGCTAGGCTTGAAATGGTCCACAAGGGCAGCTAGACTAGTACTTGCCTACGATTGATACTTTCTTGCCAAAATTGTTTTTCTTTAGCTGAGTAGGCTCTAATGTCTTATCTGATTTGACCTTCAGACCATGTGTACAGGTGACTTCTTTAAATGAAAAGGCTTGTCAGTTTTTTTCTTTCAGTAGAATTTTGTCCACACCAGTCTTTTATTGTTGCATTTCAGACTTGAGTCTATGTCCTAGTTTCAGATATCCACTAGAAACGCCCCTACGTTTTGTATGTCCTAGTTTCAGATATCCACTAGAAACGCCCCTACGTTTTGCTGAATATCTACAGAAAGTTCACCGACTAGTACATACCCGTCTGGTACAAAGTTAACGCACTGGTACCCAGCCATCAACAATGATAGAAGAGTTTTCCTTCTACTTGACTCTGTGGAGTCGGACCTAGATGAGAATTATGAAGCTGGTATGGGACAGTTTTCCTTACTACTAGGTTATAATACAGCTAATAAGAATATCTTGTTCTCAATTTCTTTTCCAGAAGAGTCCTTATTTAGAGCAAAGCCTAATTTAGTAATGAAACATTTTAGGTGAGGATCCAGGGAGGTGTCTGAATCTCAGAAATAGCACCTTGACCCCCTAGGAAAAGAGGAACCCAGGACAGTGTCCACCTCTCATTTTCTCGACCTCTGAGGGCTTATCTGAGGCAGCAGCCTCTCTAGAGTCTGTCCATCCCTAAGAAGCCTGCCAGGTTCTGTAGAGTAGCAGACACCAGCAGTGGCTTCAGTGGATGCATCCAGGAGACTAAAACTGCTTCTTGTCTGAGCAATCTGCCTATTTATAGAGGTCTCTTGTCAGACCTCTTTAGAAAAATGTACCTCTTCCACTTTCGAATTCAGGACCCCTCAGTTCCAAAATACATCCGGAACTGTCCTACAAAATGTTTGCCTCTTACTGGAAACAATCTGTGGCTTACCATTTGAAACAGAAAAGCACATTTGATAAAAGAAGCCTGGACAGGCAGCAGCGTAGGGGAAGAGTGCTATTTCCTGTCCTTTCCAAGAAGAACAGTTCTGACTGCTTCCAGAAGTCCCCTTCCTCCTCCTCTTCCTTCTTCCTGTGCACCTCCATATATTCTGGATGTGGGTATGTCCCACTTCAATGACGTCTGGGTCTTTTAGCTGACAAATGTGTAAGAGAGCATGTGTTCTCAGGCTACAGAGTAGTATTCAAATAATAAATGTAATTGGAAATGCATGATTAAATAATTGGTTTAACTGTTTAGTGTTCACACCTCTGATGCTTCTGTTTTTAATACTATATAAGTAGAATTATTATTTGTTTGTACTCCTTGAAGGCTATTCTGCCGAGGCTCTTTAGGTGAATATAATATTGGTATTCAGAAATCTGTGGCGTTTTTTAATTCATAGCCTTACCTTCCTGCCCAGTGATTTGTCCCATTTTCACAAACTGGTTGAAATTTGCAGGAACCAAACCTTTGTCACCTGTTGTATAGAGGGTCCCTGTAGAAAGGCAAAGAACGGAGTTTTGCATATATTCTTCGAGTCCCAAAAAGAGGACCATCTCTGCAGGCCAGTATTAGACCTAGACAAGTTCTTGTAGGTGACAATATTCAGAATAACTTTCTTCACTTAGTACTTCTGCCAGCTGAACTGCTGTTACCCAGGACCTCAAAGTTAAATACCTGTACTCCCTTGTATACACGCTGCACAGGCAGTTTCTTTGATTCGAAGAAGGGTAGATAACACCTTGTCCTGTGGTCTTTCCACTGTGCATAGAGTATTTGCCAAATGCTTAGCTTTGGTGTTTGCCTACTTTAGACCCCAGGGAATCCATACATTGTCTTATCTCTGATTCCCTGCTTGACCAGCGGTCAAGGTTTCACTTATTGAATTGGCTAAAGTTAAACTTGGTGCCAGAAACATAAGGTCTTCCTGGGGACAGTGATTGACACTTAGCTGTGCATTTATCAATTTATTTTTATTCATCTTTTGTTGACCAGGTTAGTCCACTAGGTTAGTGGCCTCTTTTCAGGGAAGACTGAAAGTGGATTTATCCTGCTAGGGAAATTTGGCCAGGGCATCTGAGAACTCCTACTCTTATATGTGTCGTGATCTTTTACATCCATCTGAGCTACCCCAGCTCAGGCAGGTAGGACCTCGATTTAACATCTCATCTGATAGACAGCACACTCCGGAGTGCAGCATCCCCTCACAGCCTTCTGGTCTTCTAGCTCCAAAGGTGAGTGAGCTACCTGTTCGGCCGCTGATGCTACTACAAGACCAGGTGAAATCCATTCATATTGTTTGTGTACCTACCTGAAAAGAGGCAATTTAAGCCTGAGTGTTCCATGGTCCTAGGCTACATGTCAGCATGTGGGATTGACTCTGACAGTCCCAATGAACAGGAGATTTGGGGGTGCATCACTGCAAAGGGAGTGATGGTTCTGTTCTTAGCCCTGGGGCTCTTCAGGATAATCTGATACCAGGGAGCCCTGATTGTGGTACTACACAGCACTGCAGTAATGTGTTATAGTAATGTGTTATGTGAACAAGATGGGGAGACCTTAACACCAACTTTGGCCGTGATAGCCTGGGAAACAACCTCATAACTTGGCTGTACCTTCAGTCCTTCTACATCCTTTCTGAATAGATCTGGATAGCAAATAAATTCAGCAATATACTTCCAAAAAACATGAGAGGAAACTGGATACCAAAGTGTTTCACTTTCTCAAACACAGGTTAGGGTGCCCAGTGCCAATTCTGATTACATCGGAGCACATTTATAAGATAAAGAAATTCTGCGCCAGCTACAGATACCCATGTAAAATTTGTGCTTTTACAATACTTTATACTGGAGACATTCTTGTGTTTCTGCTCTACTCTCATTTTCCATGGCTCTCCAAAAGCAAGGAAAAGGAGCCAGACACATTGTTTTAACCCCTTTATGGCCAGAGCAGCCAGCAGAAGGATGGAGCGTCTCCTGTCCACTCTTTTTCTTATTACTTGATGGACTGTATTGGGTAGCCCAATCTGTTCGTGCACCAGGATTGAGGTAATGTCTGTTGTTGCATTTCTTATGTTCTCGTGTGTGTGTATTTGTGCATGTGTTTATGTATGTGTATGTATGGCTATACCAAAAAATCATTCTTTATACCCACTACCAGAGGATAATTAAAAACAATGGGAGAAAATGCAGAAAGCTATAGAAATTGGTTAAGGATCTTAACCTTTCAGCTGTTAATGTAGATGGAAATAGTTTTGTTGTCCATTCATTTGATCGAAAAGTAATTTATTGTGTTCATGTCAAATTACTTATGATCAAATGGTATGTTACTGGCTTTTCTGTGTTGAAGTCCAAGAATACACAATAGCAGGGAAAGGAAGTTTGTCCCTTTCCCCACTGTTGTGTGATCTCGGAGTTGGTATATTTAAGTAGCAGGTGGTATGGGGGGTACAAGGGGACTTGACCCCTGCAAAAATTGTTTTTTTACCATTGATTTGACCAGTATTTCTAAGCAATGATTTTACATTTGCCATTTCAAGTGTTCTTCATTAGTGTGTATACTCATTTAGAGATACAGGTGTTTGTGTGTCTGTATACATATATGTATGTGTGTATATGGGTTCACTTCTTAATTTCGAAATACCAAAATCCCGAGTTTCAGAATATTGAATTCAGAAGCAGTCAACAGATCACAAAGCATGGTTTTGCAGGGGGGCAAGCCCTGCACCCCCCACATAATCCCGCTACTTAAATATACCAACTCCGGGATTGTACTACAGCGAGGAAAAGGGAAATCTCTTGTTCCGTGCTGTATGGCAATCTCCATTCAGGATTTTGAAGTTTTAAAACTTCAATCATATGGTCTTCGAACAAATGACTTTGAAGTTTTAAGCTTCAAAATTCTATAGGGGACCCGTGTATATATGGGTTCCATCCTCTTTATTGAAATTAAACTTATCAGAAATGCTGAACACCAAGACAACTTCTTTGAAAGATGAACTATGCAAAACCACAGATAACCGACGTTTTACATAGGGAAAACAACCACTATTGCTTCTCAGAACACTCATTTTACACTGAAATTGCATTTATTTGTGCCTGCACTTTAAAATTTGTTTTTTGTTGTAAATTGTATTTTTAACTGTTACTGGCTTCCCACTCAGGTGTGACAGCCATTACTGCACTATAAAAGTGTTTTTGCATTTGTTTCTACTGTTTTCTTGGAAAAAAAAATCTTCCTATTTTCCCGCCTTACTAAGCTAGAAAAGTCCAGTTTCAGATACCTGCTGATACCTGGACTGTGTTTAAGCTTCTGTGTTTGGCCATACCTTACTTGGGCAAAAAGGAAGTTTCTTTGTTCACCAGTGAGAGTGGGGAGCTCTGAACAGCCTACCTGCCCTTGGAGGAGTGGTTTCTGCCCAGAAACTGTAGTTTTATTGGCCATTTTGGGCTAATTTCTCTTTCTTTAATCTTTCTGATATAAAAACTGCATTTGTGTGGTTTTGCGAGCCGGGCAGCGCCTGTTAGCTAGGGTTAAACTATTCCCGACTCCACGAAGTCTACTCTTCAGTTTTTTCCCTTGGAACTAGACAAACCTTCATCTTTAGCACTCAAACCATTCATTTTACAGCCCAGCACTTGCTTAAAACTCATAACCAGCACTAAATACCTCGTAGCACTAGCCCCCCTTATACTGTCCAGAATGACAAGGCTCTCTATTCGTCCACACCAGTCAATCAGAAAAACAGCTCACTCTGCCTATTCAGGCATGTCCAAAGGGCAGTTTCAGGTGTACTCTCCAGTCCAACTGGTGAATCTGGGCATTTTGAGGCAATGTTACAACTGCCTCATGTACACAGACAACCCTCTCCTACCACCAAACACTAATATATGCGAGAGATGCAATTATACAGCCAGACTGGAGGCAAAGCTCTCTCAACCCCAGACTGTAACTGACTGTCAAGAGGAGAAGGGTAATACTTTCAACACACCGCCAGTCTCACATAGACCTAACAAACCAATGCAGGCAAATAACACACATAAATACACGAAAACATACTCGGAGGCTCTAAATAAAAATCTGCAAAAGCAACAGAGACCTCCAAAGCAGACATCCAAGCTACCTCCACAACCCATCACCAGCCATGAAACACATACTTCACATAATCAGTGTGTCACGCTATCACAGCCCGTAAGGCAAAATAACATACCCAACAAACTAGTAATAGGCGACTCTGTAGTCAGGCACACTGATGTCCCACTAACTTGGCTGGACAAGGAGAAGGTTACAGTTAGCTGCCTGTCAGGTGCCAGGATCTGCCACATCACACGCACTCAGGTCACTCCAGAACAAGTACTAATACAACTCTGTCATTGTACATGTTGGTGTGAATGACCTGAGATCTACCTCCCTGGACTACATGAAAGGAGACATGGAAGAGCTCTCTGATCATGTAGCCAAGGCCGGTATGACCCTGACCCTGAGTAGCATCCTACCCCCACCAAGAATGATGCCACCGTATAAAGAAAAAATGATCAACTTCAACAATTGGATACATTTCTGGTGTCATTCAAAGGGGATCCAGTATCTGTTTGCCTGGGATGATGTGCTCGACAAGCCACATTGCTTCGCAAGAGATGGTTTGCACCTGTCACCCTTAGGCTTTCAAATACTGGCAAAGGCTCTTGCCACCCCCATAGTGCCTTTTTTAGGCAAGGCTCAAAAGATAAACCCACTACTGTAAATAGCACAAGTAACCTAAAACTGAGGGTAATGCTACTTAACACCAGAAGTCTAAACTTCAAAATGCACGCACTAGAGGCACTCCTTAGAATGGAGAACATCGATATCTGTGCAGTAACAGAAACCTGGTTTAAGGCTCCAGAGAGCACCCCAGCACTACCAGGCTATAACTCATACCATACCTTTCAGCCGCAGAACCAGGACCGAAACACAAAAGGTGGGGGTGTATCCATATTCCAGTTTAGTGGCGCAGCACGATGCATCAGAGATCATCCAAGTGCAACTAACAATGGGCAAAACTGCAATCCAAATTGTAGCTTGCTACAGATCACCCACCATGACCCAGGACCCCCATTCCACATTTCTAGAGACACTGGGAAATATGAAGGTCCTACCAAACACCCAGGACAAATGGGTATTGGACGTGATTTTAAGAGGCTACAAGTTCCATTTTCATACTCTGCCAAGGGTTATCGGTTGGCCGGATCTGCCAAAACATCAATGGTCAGAGGCCTTAAATCAAGTGGATGCTCTACTGGCCATGAGAGCCATAGAGCCTGTTCCTCTCTCAGAAATGGGAAAAGGCTTTTACTCAAGACTGTTTCTGGTTCCAAGAAAACAAAACTCATGGAGACCTATTCTGGACCTTTCAGTGTTAAACACCTTTTTGGAAATTCCAAAATTCAAGATGCTTACTCTGCAACAACTGATTCCAATGCTCTCCCAGGACGTTTGGATGGTGACATTGGACCTAAAGGAGGCCTACTTACATATTCCCATCAGGCAGGAACGCAGGAAATTCCTCAGATTCAAGGCAGGCTCGAGGCACTTTCAATTCTCTGTACTGCCCTTTGGTTTTCACCAAGTGCCTGGCCCCAGTAGTGGCTTATTGCAGACTTCAGGGGATTCAGATTTACCCCTATTTGGACGACTGCCTTATTCAGGCAGACAGCAAGGATCTTTTACTTCAACATCTGGATTTTGTTCAACGTCTTCTCCTCCTACTGGGATTCTCAGTGAACATAAAAAAGTCACATTTGATCCCTTCTCAATAAATGATATTTTTGGGAGCCCTCCTGAATACAACCTTACAAAGGGCCTTCCTCACTCCAGAAAAACAAATACAGCTGGCTTCAATTTTCAAGATCTTGGCAACTTTAACTCAGCTCACTGCAAGGAAATTCCTGCAGACACTGGGCTACATGGCTTCATGCATTCTGTTAATCCCAAATGCAAGGCTTCATATGAGAAAGCTTCAATGGTATCTAAAAAGTGTATGGTCACAGCATTACCACGATCTGGACACTATGATTCCTCTGATCCCCTGCCTCCAGAAGGAGTTCCTTTGGTGGTCCAGGGTGTGTGCTTTAAACGAAGGAAAGCCTTTTCGTCTACCTCAACCCTCTCAAATCATAACCACGGATGCCTCGGATTATGCTTGGGGAGCACATTTTCTAAACAATTGCCAGCAGGGAACCTGGACAAAGAACCATCTTCACTGGCACATCAATCTGAAAGAAATGTTGGCAGTTAAAAATGCTCTTCTAGCCTTCAAGAACCTTTTGCAACCAGGGCCTCTTCTAATTCGTACAGACAACACCACAGTCATGTGGTACATAAACAAGCAGGGGGGCTCTCATTCATACCCCCTTTGCAGACTAGCTATGGCTTTATGGGACACAGCTCTAAGTCTGAATCTGCATCTTCAGGCTCAATTCATTCCAGGAAAGCAGAATCTGTTAGCAGACAGCCTAAGCAGAAACATTTCGGATCCTCACGAATGGATGCTAGACGCCAACTTATTCAACAGGATAACTGCAGTTTGGGGGTGTCCCCAGATAGATCTGTTTGCATCCCATCTCAATCATCAGCTGCCGCTCTTTTGCACCACAGGTCCTTCCACAAAACAGCTTGGAAAGTGGATGCCCTGACATTCAGTTGGAGAAGCCTGGATATGCCTTCTCTCCTCTTCCTCTTCTTCCTCGGGTGTTACTGAAGATAAAACAGGACAAGCCCAAGTTCATCATCTTGATTGCTCCAAATTGGCCTCGACAGTTTTGGTATCCAACTTTACAGCATCTGTTCTTGGAACCTCCTTGGATCCTTCCTCTGTACCCTTCTCTTCTGTCCCAGCATCAGGTCAGATGCTACACACCCTCATCTCAAGACCCTTTGCCTGGCAGCTTGGCTCTTCAAGGGAATTTGATTTCTTCTAAGCTCCCCAAACAAGTTTTGGATGTTCTTCTACAAGCTAGACAGCCTAGCACTAGGAAATCCTATGCCTCTAAATGGAAAAGATTTTGTATTTGGATGCAGGACCGAGGCTCTAACCCTTTTGTGCCTGATCTCTCATCTATTTTGCTTTACCTTTCAGATCTTTTGTCTAAAGGCCTTTCCTTTTCTTCCATTAAGATTCATGCTTCTGCTATATCTGCTCATTTCAATACTGATCCTCCTGTTTTTTCTCACCCATTGATGAGACAATTCTTGAGAGGAGCTAAGAATTTGAGGCCTCCTAGGACCCCTTCTGTCCCTGCCTGGGATCTTAACTATGTTTTGGAAAAACTCACTTTGCCTCCTTTTGAGCCTGCTGCGGCTTCTGATATTAAGTTTTTATCCTGGAAGACAGTTCTTTTGTTAGCATTAACTTCTGCCAGAAGGGTTTCAGAGTTGCAAGCTCTCATGGCTGTGGAACCATACCTAATTTTCCATCAAGACAGAGTATCCTTGAGGACCAATCCTACTTTCATGCCTAAGGTGATTTCGAAAGTTGCTTTGAATCAGACAATTCACCTTCCTACCTTCTTTCCTAATCCTCAAAATAAAGGGGAAAGGATTTTGCATTCATTGGACGTACACAGACATTTACGATTTTACTTGGACAAGACTAAAGAGTTCAGAAAATCTAACCAATTGTTTCTTTTGCCTCCAGTTCTCTTGGAAAGGCTATTTCCAAACAAACTATTTCTAAATGGATTGCTTATGGAATAAGATTTTGTTACACTCATCATGGGAAACAGTTTCCAGGTACTGTGAGAAGTCATTCTACTAGAGCAGCTGCCACTTCTACAGCTTTTCTCAGAGGAGTTCCTACCAAGGATATCTTGGAAGCTGCCACTTGGAGTTCTGTGCATACCTTTTCCAAGCACTACAATCTCCCTTTGTATTCTAAGACCAGGGCAGGTTTTGCCTCTGCTGTTTTGCAGGGCCTTCTTGCTGCCCCTACTTCTATCTAAGCCTCCTCCCTTTCTCCACTGCTTTGGGATTCCACCCTACAGTTATGACTGCAACAGTGAAACACGAAGAACATAGTACAGTTGTGTACACCTACCATAAATGTAGATGTTCGAGTGTCTTCACTGTTGCAGTCGGTGTTTCCCTCCCTCCTATCCCCTCTTTTTTTCTCTTTTATGGTGTATTTGTGTTTCCTTGTTGGACTCATTTTTGGTTTATGGGGGATTTCTGACATCTGGGGCAAGAAAGGCTGGAGAAGATGTCGTCGGCTGAGGGCTATGTACCAGAGCGTACTGACGTCAGGGTACTAGCTTGTACAGCCGACGCCGGACCTAGACTTTGTGATTCTGGGCGACCTCGGGCTGCCTGCCGGCAGGAACACCCTACAGTTATGACTGCAACAGTGAAGACACTCGAACATCTACATTTATGGTAGGTGTACACAACTGTACTTTTTACATAGGGAAAACAACCACTATTGCTTCTCAGAACACTCATTTTACACTGAAATTGCATTTATTTGTGCCTGCACTTTAAAATTCGTTTTTTGTTGTAAATTGTATTTTTAACTGTTACTGGCTTCCCACTCAAGTGCGACAGCCATACTGCACTATAAAAGTGTTTTTGCATTTGTTTCTACTGTTTTCTTGGAAAAAAAAGTCTTGCTATTTTCCCGCCTTACTAAGCTAGAAAAGTCCAGTTTCAGATACCTGCTGATACCTGGACTGTGTTTAATCTTCTGTGTTTGGCCATATCTTACTTGGGCAAAAAGGAAGTTTCTTTGTTCACCAGTGAGAGTGGGGAGCTCTGAACAGCCTACCTGCCCTTGGAGGAGTGGTTTCTGCCCAGAAACTGTAATTTTATTGGCCATTTTGGGCTAATTTCTCTTTCTTTAATCTTTCTGATATAAAAACTGCATTTGTGTGGTTTTGCGAGCCGGGCACCGCCTGTTAGCTAGGGTTAAACTATTCCAGACTCCACGAAGTCTACTCTTCAGTTTTTCCCTTGGAACTAGACAAACCTTCGACTTTAGCACTCAAACCATTCATTTTACAGCCCAGCACTTGCTTAAAACTCATAACCAGCACTAAATACCCCGTAGCACAAGCCCCCCTTATACTGTCCAGAAGGACAAGGCTCTCTATTCGTCCACACCAGTCAATCAGAAAAACAGCTCACTCTACCTATTCAGGCATGTCCAAAGGGCAGTTTCAGGTGTACTCTCCAGTCCAACTGGTGAATCTGGGCATTTTGAGGCAATGTTACAACTGCCTCATGTACACAGACAACCCTCTCCTTCTACCACCAAACACTAATATATGCGAGAGATGCAATTATACAGCCTGACTGGAGGCAAAGCTCTCTCAACCCCAGACTGTAACTGACTGTCAAGAGGAGAAGGATAATACTTTCAACACACCACCAGTCTCACATAGACCTAACAAACCAACACAGGCAAATAGCACATATAAATGCACGAAAACATACTCAGAGGCTCTAAATAAAAATCTGCAAAAGCAACAGAGACCTCCAAAGCAGACATCCAAGCTACCTCCACAACCCATCACCAGCCATGAAACACATACTTCACATAATCAGTGTGTCACGCTATCACAGCCCATAAGGCAAAATAACATACCCAACAAACTAGTAATAGGCGACTCTGTAGTCAGGCACACTGATGTCCCACTAACTTGGCTGGACAAGGAGAAGGTTACAATTAGCTGCCTGTCAGGTGCCAGGATCTGCCACATAACACACGCACTCAGGTCACTCCAGAACAAGTACTAATACAACTCTGTCATTGTACATGTTGGTGTGAATGACCTGAGATCTACCTCCCTGGACTACATGAAAAGAGACATGGAAGAGCTCTCTGATCATGTAGCCAAGGCCGGTATGACCCTGACCCTGAGTAGCATCCTACCCTCACCAAGAATGATGCCACCATATAAAGAAAAAATGATCAACTTCAACAATTGGATACATTTCTGGTGTCATTCAAAGGGGATCCAGTATCTGTTTGCCTGGGATGATGTGCTCGACAAGCCACATTGCTTCGCAAGAGATGGTTTGCACCTGTCACCCTTAGGCTTTCAAATACTGGCAAAGGCTCTTGCCGCCCCCATAGTGCCTTTTTTAGGCAAGGCTCAAAAGACAAACCCACTACCGTAAATAGCACAAGTAACCTAAAACTGAGGGTAATGCTACTTAACGCCAGAAGTCTAAACTTCAAAATGCACGCACTAGAGGCACTCCTCAGTATGGAGAACATCGATATCTGTGCAGTAACAGAAACCTGGTTTAAGGCTCCAGAGAGCATCCCAGCACTACCAGTCTATAACTCATACCATACCTTTCAGCCACAGAACCAGGACTGAAACACAAAAGGTGGGGGTGTATCCATATTCCAGGTTAGTGGCGCAGCACGATGCATCAAAGATCATCCAAGTGCAACTAACAATGGTCAAAACTGCAATCCAAATTGTAGTTTGCTACAGATCACCCACCATGACCCAGGACCCCCATTCCGCATTTCTAGAGACACTGGGAAATATGAAGGTCCTACCAAACACCCTAATACTGGGTGATTTCAACTACCCAAACATTAACTGGGAGAACTACTCAAGTACTAACTCCCTTGCCCAACGCTTCCAAGAATTTATAAACTCGAATGCCCTGGATCAGCTGGTCAACACCCCCACCAGAGGGAACATATTGGTATTGGACCTGGTCATCACCAACATGGGTGACCGGTGTTCCACACTTGACGTCAACCCCTCGCTGGTTAAATCAGACCATAGACTAATCACTCTGGATATTCACATTTCGCCCCCAACCCCAATCAAGGAAACCTCAGTGAAAAACTTTTCAAAATCAAACTTCACATTGCTTAAGACCGAGGTGGAAAGGTTCACAGCCCCCACGCCAATGGACAATGCTGTCCAAGCTGCTGAAACCTATACAAAGGCACTCTGTGATCATCTGCAGGAATGCATGGATTGTGCTATCCCAAGTAAAACCAAGATTCACTTCTCCAAGAAAAGGAAACCAGTCTGGTGGACCCCTGCCATAAACAGGTTCTACAATAGAAGGAGGAAACTAGTACAGATAAGAGCAAAATCCCTAAAAGGAAATACATCCCTGATCAGTATCCGCAAGAAACCACGATCCCTCATTAAATCATCCAAGGCTAGCTTTGAAAGAAAAATTGCCAAGGACTCCAAAGATAACCTCAAAGCGTTCTTTAGCTATGTCAAGAACCAAAGTGGAAACTCTCAGATCTGCTATGAGTTGGTGCAGAATGGCACAAAATACACTGAACCAACTGATATTGCCAACATTTTAGCAGACAGGTTTATTATTTATTTATTTATTTATTTATTTATTTAACATTTGTTGACCGGGAATGTCCGACTAGGTTCCACAGAGCCTGTTTTCAGCGGAGGCCCGGGGAGAAATGCTCCAGATGCATGTCTTTGGAATGTGGGAGGAAACCGGAGTACCCGGAGAAAACCCACGCGAGCACAGGGAGAACATGCAAACTCCACACAGAAGGCACCCCAGCCGAGAATCGAACCGGAGAACCTCTTGCTGTGAGGTGACAATGTTAACCACTGCACCACTGTGCCGCCCAGGTTCATTGCAAACTTCACACCCCTCTCACCCCCTAAAGGCCCCATAACCATACCAGAAGAATGTAAGGCCCCAGCAATCACCGACACACAGGTTAAAACAGCACTATCCAAAGCCAAAGACACAGCCTCTATGGGACCGGACAGTGTCCCAGGCTGTGTCTTACAAGAGCTCCAAAATGAACTAACCCCTCACCTAAACACACTGTTCAAACTTAGCCTTTCTAGAGGCTATGTACCCACAGAGTGGCGCACTGCAACAGTTATCCCACTCCACAAAGGTGGTGTCACAACCGACCCCGGGAACTTTCGCCCTATAAGCCTCACTAGCCTGGTCTGCAAGGCTATGGAGAGCATCATCATGGAACTCATCAACAGAGACATTGGAAACCTCCATACTTAGGACCCCACCCAGTTTGGCTTTAAGGGCAGATCACGCCTCCTAAACCTGGTGGACTTCTTTGAGACCGTTACCAAGGCATTAGATGAGGGTAAGGGGGTCCACACAGCCTACTTAGACCACGCAAAGGCTTTCAACACCATTCCCCATTCTGGTATTATAGACAAACTCACCAACCTGAACATTAACCTCTACGTCAAGAGATGGGTTGCAAATTGGCTCACGGTGAGGGTTGCCGACTCTAGGTCCAACTCTAAACCGGTTGCAAATGGCATCCCCCAGGGCTCAGTCCTAGGACCCCTCCTGTTTGGTATATACTTCTCAGAGGTACAGGCAAGCACAGGAGGACTTTGGCTGACCACATTTGCAGACGACTGCAAACTGGGGGCCATAATTGATTCTCCGGCTGATACAGACACCCTCCAGAAGGGTCTTACTGAGACAGATACCAGGTTTCAAAATCATGGCCTCAAGCTGAATGCGAAAAAGTGCATAGTCATCCCCTTTGGAAAAAACAAAATACCTATGAACTACCACATAGGTGGTAGTCCCCTAAATACAGAAAAATTAATAAGGGATCGGGGGACCCAAGTAGATAGCAATCTCTCCTTTGATAATCATATTGCCAAGGTGGTTAGAAAATCCTTCTATGTGGCCCACCTAATCTCAAAAGGGTTCTCATCCAGAAGGATGTTATTGTGCCTCTCAACTCATCACTTATTAGACCCATTATAGAATACAACGCCCCATTTGGGATGTACCTTACAAGATACCTGCAACAGCTGGAAAGACCACAAAAGTACCTCACCAAGAGGATTACTGGCCTCAAACAGATGACCTATGCAGCCCGGCTAAAGAAACTCCAGCTGTACTCTGTTGCATACCGCTTACTCAGAGGTGATCTCTGCTTGACATATATGGCCATGTCCAACCCAGAATTGATGGCTATGCTCCACCTAAAAAAAAACAAATCCCTGAGAGCCATATGCTCTAGGGATATAAACCTTACCACAACGATAAATAGGACGTCCTGGATGGATAGATTCCTGTCCCAGAGACTCCCCATGCTTTGGAACAAGATTCCAATATACATCAGGCAGAGCCCCTCATTAGTGCTCTTCAAGAGAAACCTTGACGGGTGGATGGGAAACAGAAAATTTACCCTGGGGATCACTGCAGGGGCTCTGCTGGACAGAGGCGCAGGGAACTAATGGCTTTGCTGGTCAGAGACCCACGGAACTAATCTAAAGGGGGTGGGGAAAGCCAACACACTCTAGCTAGGCTTATAAATACCCTCTGGCAGATAGCCTAGTACTTACCTATGAACTTGGCCACCATGGTGATCCTTGCCCTTTTTCCCCAGTGTTGGTATATTTAGTTAGGGGGTGCGGGGGCGGGTTTAAATATGTTCCCTTTTATTATTTTGATCTGGTGGTCAAGTGGTTGTTTTCCCTATGTAAAATTTTGATTATCCATAGTTTTGCATAGTTTGTCTTTCAAAGAAATCATCTCAGTGTTTAGAGTTTCAGGTAAGTGTAATTTTGATAAATGAAAGTATATCCTTATATATGTGTGTATAATGTGTGTGTTATAACTAAAAAGATGGTGCTACAGGAAGTTGCATGCTGTATGGTATACATTTTTTCTAGAGAGTTCATTCTGAGTATAGACTTCGTGGAGGTTATTCATACAGCCTGCCTGCTATTTGCTCATCCTCCTGATAAAGCCTGTGACGTCGCATTGTTAAACTGCTTCATCCCAGAGTATCATACCTCTCAACCTTACTGAATTACTCGCTAAATACCGGTTTTGAGGGCAAAATATTGGGGTGCCACAAATTCCCGAGTGGCCGCTTTAATTTCCGAATTTCCTGTGTGTTTTTTTTTTTTTTGGACTGCTCCTGGCATCATCATGTGCAGGGCGTGCATGATGATGTCAGTACGAGGCAGACAGCCTGTTAGAATTTGAGCCATTACTTAATTTAATTTAACTTTACTGGTCCATGGGTTTTATTAAGGTAGGTCTGTGGGTTTTATGGCAGTACGCACAGCACTTGTCCAGGTAAGGCAAAAACAAAGATTTTTCTTGCTGCATTGAGTGTGTGTGGCACGAGAGTTTACATTTACACATTATTCCTGCTAGTTTGGCTGTGCAAGTGTAGTGTACTAATAGGGGCGGGGTGAGAAATGGACTACTGCTAGTTCAGGCTCTGCAAGTGTATTTTTGTTCAAAGCATTTGCTTAACTCCTGCTAGTTCAGGCTGCAGGTGTATTTTATTATTGGCTCTGCAAGTGTATATGATTACTGCTGCTAGCTAGTTCCCTTTGCATTGAAGTGTGTGCACACAGTGTATTTTATTCTGCAAGTGTATCCTTTTGCATTGAAGTGTGTGGCACAAGATTTAGTAGAGATGCGACATTTACTTAATTCCTGCTAGTTCGGGCTGCAAGTGCATTTCTTAATGGCTCAGCAAGAGCATTTTATTAATGGTTCTAGTTCCCTTTGCATTGAAGTGTGTGCACGCAGTGTATTTTATTAATGGCTCTGCAAGTGTATCCTGAAAGAGACGTGGCATTTACTTAGTGTGTGTGTGTGTGTGTGTGTGTGTGTGTGTGTGTGTGTGTGTGTGTGTGTGTGTGTGTGTGTGTGTGTGTGAAATGCCCCAGTTAGGTATAACAGGTAGTTAGGGTTACGCAGACTCAAACCCTGTACCTTGGGTACAAAGAGCAAGAGCCTAAATGATCTGCCCATACCACCACTCATGATTCAAAGAGTTTCTCAACTGTCCAGAGTTTCACAGAATGTTTGGCTCATACTTTTGGTCTGTTCCTGTTAAAATGTGTGGTTTTCTGGCAAGTCATTGAGAACTGAATTCACTAAATAATGATAATCATTTAAGTTTGTCTTCCTATCCCATGGTAACACAAACCGCTGTATTCTAGCAACTTTCTAAAATTATACAAGTAATGTTTGAAATGTGCCCCCCCCCCATAAATGTCTTTTTCCAGATTTCTTGTGCCGCATGGTTCTTCAGGGGGAGAGAAGTTTAATGCTGCTTATGCCAAGTCTATTTGTGTTAGTAGCAGAACAGGTAGTATACTTGCTTTTGATGCAGAAAGCGCTGGGTTCTACTCCCAAAATAGGTAGATGAATTGCTGATACTGTACTGTGTTGTACTTTTAAAGGGGGTGGATGCTGCAGTCCTGAGAATGCCCTCTTTGGCGGAGATACCTAGTGACTATGAACCTGTTTTCAGTTGTCATCCATTCCCTATTGCAATATTACTAGCTTATCATTTTTTTTTTTTTTTTTAATGTAACATAGGCAATTTATTCTTCAAGGGCAACAGGCACTTTATTTGTAGATGAAACAATGAAATATTAAGTTGTTTACTAGCAGCAACCTCTTCATTAGTTATAGATCTCTTTAATGTGGAATTATTTAGATGTCTTTTGCATTTTCTTTGAATGTGGGTTTCAGTGCTGTTTCAATTGATGTGCTTTTCAAAGGCAGAAAAGTTTTAATGCTAAGTCTATTTTCATTGTGAGACTGTATTGCTTTGTTTAGCAGATGTCTATTAGTGTTTTTGCTATAAAATGTAAAGTAAATGCAGTATGCACATTACAGTGTTTATAGTAAATGGGGTGAAATAGCCAAGTAATGAGACATTGGAATGGCTATAGGGGGGGAGGGCTGTGTATGGGGGCCCCATTCGACCTTTATTTTGTAAGGGGGGAGGGGAGGCAAACTCGAAGACAGCCCCGGGAGGCACAAACTCTAGCTACGCCACTGATCAGTAGGCCATGGAGAATGACTTTTTGTGGTCCTAGCAAACTGTAATATTCTTTTGCTAAGATTAGAATATTGCATACAGTTAAATGCTGTACTTTTATGACAAAACCCACATACTGCAAGTCACCAAAATCAAAATCCTAAGGTTCATCATCTTCTCCCTTCCCAGTGAACATCATTGCTACACATTTCAAAAAAAAAAAAATAGTTACCATTTACTACAGGGTCCGACTCTTGAGACCATATTTTGGTTGTCTGTTCTTCAGTTTGCATTTGAAAGTTGGTATCCCACAATTCCATTGGAGAGAGTGGAGTTACACAATTATGTATGCAGATCTTATGTAAATCAGCGTACATATTTGTAACTATTTTTCATGAGCCTTTGTCCAGATTTTTGATGTTTGCAGGTTGAGAGGTATGAGTAAGATGAATCAGTTTTACAGTAAACTCACCAGAGTTTACAGATCTGACTGGTACTCTTGACAAAAGTTTTGTTTTCTAACTTCCTTCCTCTTGGGAATGTGTAATATGATTTTGTAGGTTTGTGTACTGTTGTCATATCATTTGGGCTTACAATAAGTATGATGGGGAATGTTAGCAGATGGCTCCATTTTTGTCATGGACACTATGCTGTCCACCTGTGAGCTAGGGTGTTCACTGAGAAAATAAATGAAGAAAACATAGTAGCAACACCTTGTATTTAGCAACTTTTGTCTCCACCCCAGTTTATGTAACTGTTGAGAACTGTTGTGTGGTGCGTGTGCTGACCACACTCTTAGGGGTGCCTTTGGGAGCTGTACAGACGCCTACAGACTTCATTATAAATGTGTAGCCCTTGAATTCAGATTTTTGTAAGCTGAACAAGGAGGTGTAATGCTTACCTGTACGTTTACTAATACTTGTCTAAAATTTTACTAACGTTTGCCTTTGTATTTATCATTGCTCAGCTCCATTTTCTTGAGTCTTCAGCAGGGATGCACTTTTTTAGCAGTACAGTTACTTTTTCATTTGTAGGACAACAAAGCCCAAACTTGCTTGATCTGTAGTTAAATTCCATTTCACATTGCAAATCAAATCTAAATGACCACAGGAGCATGACAAACAAGTTTCACCCACCAGAAACTTTCTTAGTACAGAATGTGTAATTATTTGGAGGCTGAATATAAACAGACAGTGTAACATCTTAATTATGGTTTTACAGAAAATGCAGAGATTAAAAATAGTCATTCAGATATGATTGTTCTTCTGTATCCAGTGCAGCAAAGGGAAAAAAAGCTGTAATAATTAAAACTGGTCAGTTATCCATTGTGCTAATGTTGTATGCAGGAGAATGACCCACATCCGTGTCTTGTTGTATGGTAGAGAAAGCATAATGCTCTGGGTTAGAGTGACCGTTTGTAATCTCTTGTAGGCATGTTTTATAATGTTATAGTTAAGGCGCTACTGCATTGTTTATTTATTTCATTGTCTTAACCAGGTGTGCAGACTAAGGTCCAGGAAAGTAAATATTGTGGGAAGAAATAACTACAGAATTGTCAAGGCTAGGCTTGTACAGGCCCTAGGGCCGATAGCCTAGTATCAGCCTATGAACCTATTTATATTAATTTGTTTGAAGATTACATTTTGTACTGACAACCAGTCTGTGCTGTTTTTGCTGTCATCTAGTGCTGTACCATGTAGTTTACTGAACTGGAATTTGATTACAGATTAAACTCATTTGGGATATACATTTTGGTGCCAATATGTTTGCTTTTCTGTTTATTGTTTTATATTGCAGCTGCTTTCAGCTGAGCTGTGCGTTCTTTCTAGTAAGTGCTTCTCTTTCATTTGATCATATGACCACTGGCAGTTTGAACAAGAGGATGCCCAAGTTTACCACACACTTTGACTACTATTTGGAACTCCTAAATCAAAGCATTACTTGCTGACTAGATATTCTCTGTGTGCTGTTCTCAGATAATTTTGAAAAGAATGTTAAAGCAGGCATTTACTTGGACTAAATGCACGCTCTCTTCTGTGTTCCAGGAGTCCTGAAATCAGATGGAGTTACGTTGCTACGAAATTTGGTCAGGTGGGTCTTCATGTTGCTCCTTAATACTGTTAAAGTGTTGTGGTAAGAATGCTATGGAAGGCCATGTAGTTAATTTTCATTGCTGTCTGAAGGAAGCAAACACACACACTCCCAAAATATTAACACAGAAGGAGACTACATTGTAGAACGTGACAAGCGTGATGTACGATAGGCTTGATCAGCCACTAGTAATATGGCTGACATCACAGAATTTCACAGCATTGTATTGTAGCTTCTCTGACGTAGTGGTGGTGGTGGAGGGGAAGATTCCCTTTTCCTTTATGTAAGAATGACCTAAGGTAGGGGCAAAGCTGTCAAACTGGGATGCATTGCTAAGAGCTGTTGATGTGAGGCTGCCTCCATCATAACTGCCAGCTGCTGAGTGTATGGGGATCGTAACTAGAGACTGGCGGATTAAAGTTAGTGTCTTGTGTGTCCTGCTGTGCATTGATGATGGCATTCTGTATTGGGTGGTGCACATGCTGTGTCATTGATGTAGAGGCCTGACACGTTAACCGAACCCTAAAAACAATTTTTAGGCACACAAAATAACTTCAAGAAATGCAAAACATTTCCCTGCATTCTGCTGTTAATTTGTCTAAGCTATTTTTACACAAAAAGATTGCAGTTCAGTTTGAAGATTTCTGTGTTTGTGGTACTTTGTTTCGTGATCATGGAAACATTGTAATAGTGTACATTCTTGCATAAAAAGGTTTGTCAGCTCCTTGCATTGCAGATTATATTGTCCTCTTGTAAGATTGATTATTGGTTCCTTGCACAGTATATTGTGTTATTCTTGTACATGATGGTTCACCGATTAATTGCTTTGTATGTTATATTGCTTTGGGTAAGATGGCTCACAAGTCTCTCGCACTGTATGTTGTATTTTTGGGTAAGATGGTTCACAAGTCTCTTGCATTGTTGTATTCTTGTAGGAGATGTTTCACAGATTAGTTCCATTGCATGTTATACTGTTCTTGTTGTCTAAGATGGTTCATGGGTACCTTGCATCATATGTATTCTTGTGTGAGATGTTTCGCAAGTTTCTTGCACTGTCGTATTATTTTTGTGTAAGGCTGTTCAAGGTTTCCTTACATTTTATGTTTATTATTCTTTAGATGTTATTCGTGTTTCACTGTTGCAGTCATCACATTTGGGTTATCCAGCCAGGAGTACCCCTCAGTCGGCCCAAATACCAGAGGCTTAGTATTTCTGTGTCTGTTGCTGTCGCTCCAGGACTGAAGTCAGGTCGTCAGTGGTATAAAATCAGGCAGCCGACGCCATTACATCAGTCTTTCTTGCCGAGGAGCCCGAAGCAGAAGCAGTTTGCACGAGTGCTGGTCGGCCACTACCTGAGGTTTTCATTTCCAAAATTGAAGTTGAAGTTTTCTAAAGCTAAGTACCCTGTTGGGGATCCTTTTTTCTTGCTCTAACCAATGTCAGAAAAGGTTAACAATTGTCCCGCCTGTGGAAAGCAAATACCACACCGAGATTTCCATTTTTACTGCATCACCTTTGTAGGCCCAGACCACAACGTAACTCGCTGTCAGTTTTGTGCTTTATTCAACACCAGAACTATACGTCGTTGGGCCCTTATCGTAGCTAAATACTTTTGCCTTCGATCTCCATATTCCAAAATGGCTTCGATAAGCCATCCATCTAGAGATCTTTTGAAAAAAATGTAAGGATAAAGACAGAGACAGACTGCACAGGTCCAAAACTGCAGACGACATTTCCATTAAGTTAGTCGCCAGTTCGCCAGTACTCAGTGAGGTGCTTTTGCTGCCCCTGATGCTCACTTCTATGGATTCGCAGGCCACTACCGAGACCTGTTTGGAGTGCCGCGAGACTCTTTGTTCATTAAGGATCCTGCAGATGTCTCTACCTTGGATGGGTCCGGAGCCGCTGAGCAGGCACCAGCTTCCGAGGAAGTTCTTCACACTACCGATACTCTACACAAACCAACAACTTCTTTTGCGTCTTCAGTTCTTTCTAAAACTACCGAGTTTCTAAGGCCCAGAGTTTGAACTACGCCTAAAAAAAACGACAACCCCAAACTCAAGCACCTGCTTCCATGCCTCAATCTCAAATGCTTAAAATGGCGGGAGACCTTATCATGCTTATTAGGGGAAGCCAGCCTACCCCTTCTAAAAGAAAGAGAGACTTTTTCCCAGCAGCTTTATCTGACCAGGAGTCCGACTGTGAGATTTCAGAATATGAACACATGCCATTGTCTGCTTATGAGGATTCAGATCCAGAGGGAATCCATTCCCTCTGCCTCTCCTCCAGAGAATTTTTCTTTTGGTGAAACCCTACATACTTTGAGAGAGCATTTCCATTGGGGATGTCAGGATTATCCTCAGTCCAAAAAGAGACTCGGAATGTCTAGATTTACCACAGCACAGACCCTTAGCTATTCCTCCTATCCTGGATGTTGTGGATGATGTTTTCATGGAATCTAGGTTAACTCCTGACACCCTACCACCTGCACCCAGGAAAACCTGACAGGTATTACAGAGTCCCTAACTCACACAAATTTATTTTCAAAAATCCTACTGCAGACCCAGAGGTCATCTCCCAGGGACCTAAAGGAATAAAAGCAACCACAGCCAAGAATCCCACCCCTTCGGACAGGGATTCATGAGCTTTAGACAGATGGGGTAAAAAAGTATACACCTCTGCAACTCTAGCCATTGGAACTCCTTAAACAAAAATGATCTACCTTTTCAGCTTGTGCAGCAAATAAAGAATTACAGGAGCTTATGCATTCTGCTAACCAAGTTACTAAGCACACCTTGCAATGTGGCTTTGACCCCCTAGAAACATCCTGCAGGGCAGCCGTCACAGGTTCTGCACTTAGAAGGCATGCTTGGCTTAAGGAACAGAACTTGCCAGACCATGTCAAATCTAAACTATTGGACACACCATTGAACGAAGACAATTTGTTTGGCACCAAGGCAGAAGAGGTCTTAAAAAAGATGGAAGAAAAAGCTAAATCTATGCAGACATTTAAAGACCTCTTGCAGGTCCAACCTCCGAGGTTCAGTATGCATTGCCCCTCCAAGCACTGGTCCTTTCCAGTCCCCTCAAGGCCAGCTCAAACAAGATCTAGGGGACGCAGACCCCCAGACAGCAGCCCCAGGGAATGCAGGGATCTAAGCAATGGAGTTCCTCCATTTCAAAAGCAGGGAGTGCTAAGTCACCGCCTTATGGAAAGAACTCACAATGACTTTACAACTCCACCCCCTTACCTCTGCCCACCTGCTTGTGCCCCTAGGAGGAAAACTCTCCTTTCATGCAAAAAGCTGGGCTTCCAGCACCAGCGACCAATGGGTACTCAACATAGTGTCCCAGGGGTACACATTTTATTTCCACACACTGCCTACCCAAAAAGGGTTCCCAGATCTCCCTCCAAACCAGGGGGAGAGGCCCCAAACCAAGTCCATTTCCTGCTCTCCATGAGGACATTACAGCCTGTTCCACCAGACAGGATAGGCCAAGGTTTCTATTCCAGGCTCTTCCTGGTACCCAGAAAAGGGAGCACCTGGTAACCAAGCTTCGATCTATCAATTCCAAACACCTTTCTGGTGATACCAAAATTCAAAATGCTCACCCTCCAGCAGCTTCTTCCTGTGCTTTCCAAGGATGCTTAGTTAGCCACCCTAGACCTAAAAGAGACCTATCTACACACCCCAATCAGGGATTCTTGCAAGAAATATCTATGTTTCATGGCAGGATCTATGCACTTTCAGTTCTCTGCACTTCCCTTTGGCTTATCCACTGCTCCCAGAGTTTTCACAAAATGCCTGATTTCTGCAATTGCTTTTTGCAGACAAAGGAATATTCAGATTTACCTCTACTTAGATGATTGCCTGATTCAGGCAGATGGTCTGGAAAAGCTGTTACAGCACCTGACCTTTGTAAAGGACCTACTGACCTCCCTGCGGTATACTATAAACGAAAAGCAATCCAAACTAGTCCCCACTCAAGAAATTGTATTCCTGGGAGCAAGCCTAGACACAGCATCCCAGATGGCATTCCTTACTCCAAAAAACAAGTCTATCTTCTCTCGACTAGCCACCAGAACCCAGTTATCCACAAGGAAAGATTTTCTTTGGTGGGCAGCAGCATGCAACCACAACAAGGGTCTTCCTTTTTCACAACCCCATGCCACCCAGACCCTAACCACAGATGCATCAGATTATGCTTGGGGTGCACACCTGGATGGCAGGTGTATTCAGGGCCATTGGAGCCCAAATCAAATGCATCTGCACATCAACCAAAAAGAGTTGCTAGCTGTTCAGCATGCTCTGACAGCTTTCAGACCCCTACTATCCCCAGGGCGTCTGGTGATCAAAACAGACAACACCACAGTGATGTGGTACATCAACAAGCAGGTAGGAACTCACTCCACCTATCCCCTCTGCAGGCTAGCCACAACCCTTTGGCACACTGCTTCAGCCATGCAAATTCGCCTGCTAGCACAATTCCTGCCAGGCTCCCAAAACTCTCTGGCAGACAACTTAAGCAGAAACCTCCTAGACCCACATGAGTGGCAGCTAGACCACAGCACCTTCAACCTCATAACCCAGAAATGGGGCACCCCGAAGGTGGACCTATTTGCTTCCCACAACAATCACCAGCTCAGCAAATTCTGCACCAGGGAACCTCACAGCAAGGCGTGGAAAGTGGGTACCCTATCCTTTCAATGGGTAAACCTATCGATCTCTGCATTTCCCCCTCTACTCTCAAGGGTACTACTCAAAATAAGGGAGGGAAAACCAAGAGCAGTCTTGATTGCCCCAGACTAGCCATGCCAGCACTGGTACCCACTGCTGCGCAATCTGTCACCCCTGCCTCCATGGCACCTACCTCAGATCCCAAATCTCCTCACCCAGCAGAATGGAGAATTCATGCATCCACAATTGCAGACCCTGAACCTGGCAGCCTGGCTTATTCCCTGACCTCTCCTCCAGTTGCCAGCCTAAGCAAGCAAATCCTGGATGTTATACGTGAGGCCAGATGCCCCAGCACTAGAAAATCCCATGCTGACAAGTGAAAAAGGTATTGCCCCTGGATCCAGGCTAAGGGAGCTGATGCAGCACAACCCTCCCTGCATCTCATCCTGGATTACCTAGCAGATCTACTGCACAGGGGCCTATCCTTCTATTCTATTAAAATTCATGCCTCTGCCATCTCTGCTCATTACAGCACAGAGCCACCTCTCTCTTATCCAAAAGTTCCTAAGAGGGGCTAACAATTTAAGCCCACTTAGAAGAGCACCTACCCCAGTTTGGGTCCTAAATTATGTGTTGGAAAAGCTCACACTACCTCCCTTTGAGCCTGCAGCTTCAGCAGAGTTAAAATTCCTCTCTTGGAAAACAGCCTTGCTTCTGGCCATCACTTCAGCTGGAAGAGTTTCAGAGCTACAAGCATTCATGGCTGTGGAACCTTTCATCATTTTCCGTGCTGAAAGGTTCTCCCTTAGGACTAACCCAACCTTCATGCCTAAAGTGGTGTCCAGTGTGGCTCTCAGCCAATCGATTCATTTGCCCACCTTTTTCCCCAAGCCTCAAAATAAGGGGGAAAGGACCCTGCACTCTTGAGATGTGCACAGACGCTAACCCTTTTAAGAAAACTGACCAGCTGCTAGTCAGCTTTGCAGCAGGGGTGGAGGGCAAGACCATATCCAAACAAACCCATCTCCAAATGGATAGCACACTGTATCCATTTCTGTTACAAACACCACGGGAAACCAACCCCATAGGGGGTCAGGACACCTTCCACAAGGGCAACCTCCACCTCTGCAGCTTTCCTCAGAGGGGTCCCTACCAGGGACATCCTGGAGGCTGCAACATGGAGTTCTGTTCATACCTTCACCAAGCATTACCCACCTGCCTGTCTTTTCCAAATCCAGGGCAGGCTTTGCAACCGCAGTCTTGCAGGGCATACTAGCCCATCCCCAACTCTCCTTGACTGCCTCCACCCTTTACTTCAGCTTTGGGAATCAACCCAAGTGTGATGACTGCAACAATGAAACATGAGTAACATAGTACAGTTGTGTACACTTACCATAAATGTAGATGTTTGAGTGTATTCACTGTTGCAGTCCTGGTTTCCCACCCTCCATCCCCCTTGTCTCTCTCACTCTGTCTCTTCCTCACTTTCTACAAGGATTTTTGGTATTTACTTTCTACTGGTGGTGTTCTGCCACCATAACCTAGCTTCCTGTTTTGGGGCTACTGACTTTTGGGGCAAGAAAAACTGATGTAATGGCGTTGGCTGCTTGATTTTATACCACTGACAATCTGACATCAGTCCTGGAGCGACAGCAGCTGACGCAGAAATACTAAGCCTCTGATATTTGGGCCAACTGAGGGCTAGCCCTGGCAGGATAACCCAAGTTTGAGGACTGCAACAGTGAGTACACTCAAACATCTACATTTATGGTAAGTGTACACAACTGTACTTTCATAGATTCCTTGCTTTATGTGTTGTGTTATTCTAGTATGAGGTGGTTCAAAAATTCCTTCCATTGTATGCTATGTTATTCTCATGTAAGCTGGGTCATGGGTTCTTTCCACTGTTGTTTATTTTTTGAGATTATTCACTGGTTCTTTACGTTGTATTCTGCATTATTTTTGTCTGAGATGGTTCACAGGCTTCTTGCACTGTATGTCATATTATTCTGTAAGACTGTTCAGTTTCCTTACATTTTATGTTTATTATTCTTGCGTAAGATAATTCACAGGTCCCTTGCTTTGTATGTTGTGTTCTAGCGTAAGGTGGTTCTGAGGTTCCTTGTATTGTATGTTGTATTGTTCTTCCATAAAACTGATCACAGGTCTTTTGCATTTATTTGTTGTTTTATATACCTAATCATGAAGGGATTCACATCTAGATCAGGGGAGGTCATCGTGCCTCTTTACTCATCCCTCATTAGGCCCATAATTGAGTACAATGCCCCCTTTGGGATGTACCTTACCAGACACCTGCAGCAACTGGAAAGACCCCAAAAGTACCTCACCAAGAGGATCAAAGGGCTCAAACAGATGCCATATGCTGCCCGGTTAAAGAAACTCAAGCTCTACTCAGTGGCATACCGCCTGCTCAGAGACTATCTGTGCCTGACTTATAAAGCCATGTCCAACCCGGAATTAATGGATATGCTGCACCTCAGAAAATCCAAATCCCATCGAGCTATGTGCTCGAGAGACTTGAACCTCAGCACTGAAATAAATAGGACATGCTGGAGGGACAGATTCATAACCCAGAGGTTCCCTTCACTCTGGAATAAAATCCCAGTCCAGGTTAGGCAGAGTCCCTCATTGACTCTCTTCAAGAAGAATCTTGATGAGTGGATGGGAGATCGTAGGTTTACCCCGGGTATCACTTCTGTGTCACTGTTAGACAGAGGCACAGTATACTAACCTCGAAAAAAGGCATAGCAAAATTAATTTAAAATGGGTGGTGAAGGCCAAACACACTCTGGCTAGGCTTATAAATGCCCTAGGGCAAGTAGCCTAGTATGAACCTATGAATCTATGTAATGTAAGATGGTTTCGAGTTCCCTTGGATTGTGTGCTGTATTATTCTTATCAAGTTTTGTCACGGGTTCCTTGGATTGAATGTTATATTATTTATTTATTTTTTTTTGTAAGATGGTTCACAGGTTTTTTGCATTGTATGTTGTGCTATTCTTGTGTTAGATGATTTACAGGTTTCACCCATTGCATGTTGTGTTATATATTTATAGGTAGCTACTAGGCTACAAGCCCAAAAGCCATTTTAAGTCTAACCAAGCATATCCTAAATTTACCAAAATATTGCTGACATGTCACAGTTTTGTGGTTAAGGTTTGTACACATGTACAGGCTGCCCCTATCCATTAGGGGTATAGGTGTCAAACCAGGGGTAAGTCTGAAATTTCCCATCCTTTGGTTCAAGTTGCAATTAAATACAGTTAGGGATGAGCTTTGCTCCACATGGATGGTAAGTTGTTCCAGAGAAAGAGCAATCTTTGAGACGCATACAGGTCCCTCCAACGTTTCTCATTTGTCCCAGGGTATTTCTGATTCTGTTTTACTTATGTGCAATAAATTCATCAATGTGGGATTAGAGAATGCCCTGCGGGCTAGGCATAGCTCTTCCTGCAGCAGTCTGTAGGAGACAAGACAGGGCTTTGAGACAAGTCTGCAAAGAACTTGTTTACTCCCTCTTTTGTTTTTGAGAACCTCTGTGGTCTGTCATTATTACTTTGTAAGATGGTTCACAGAAACGTTGCCAACCTTGCATTGTGTGCTCTGTTATTCTTGTGTAAGATGGGTCGTATCGGTTTGGGAGTTTAATACCAAAAACTTCCAGCATTTTAGTGTGTGAGTATGTGTGCAAGTGTTTGTGGGTTATGGTTAGTTTAAGAGATAGGTAAGGGGAGAGATATGCATTGTGTTTAGGTAGTGGTAAGGATTGTGTGCATTTCTGTCTGTTATATCTTGCATTGTTAAGGAAATAGTGTTTAGTACCTTAATGTTTAGGATCATGGTTAGCCCATACAATTAAAATGGTACAAGTGTGACTAAGCTAAAGGCCTTAAAGCTGACTGGAGATAAAGCACAGACGTTTAAGAAAATACTCGGGTTGTAGCACCTCAGGAAAAAAGGAAGTAGGTGGAGTCAAGAATGACAGTGTGTCAAAGTAGAATGTATGAGGACTGCAGAATAAGATATACAGGTGAGGCAGGTGTGGAAATAAGGTAGTAAGGAAAGCTAGTGATGGGATGCAGAAGTCCAGAAAGATGTCCTTCAGTATCACTGTTGCATTATTTTTCACTTAAGGGATCTCCTGCCAAGGATAGCCCAATGTCCAGCCAGAATACCAAATGCTTTAGTTCTTGTGGACCTCGTATGTCATACATATGCTGTCCGCACAAGGTGAAAGGGCATCAAGGTGATGTACAGCTGCACATACTCAGAACTGCTTTTCCACCAGGCTGAACACCATCATTGAATGTCGGTCTGAACACCCTTCTGCTGTGCTGGTTACCAAGCCATGTTTTCAGATAAGTGCCCCCCGTTGGAGTTTTTTTTCTTTCCTCTATTTTCAGTGATTATTGTATTCATGTCATCCAGAAAGGGAAAATGTCAGTGTGGACAGCAGATTCACCAGAAAGACGGTCACAACCAGTGTCTCTTCTGTTTGGGTGCTTCCTACGACCATACGCAGTGCTCTGTCTGCCAGGAGTGTGCGCCTAAGATGCTATGTAGTTGTCTCTGTCCTTGTCTATGTACCTGGAAAACCAACATCTTACATTGTTAGCTCAGGGTGCTGTTGCAGAATCTTTCTATCCAGAGGGTCAGTAGTTTGACAGAAAATTTAGGTCTGCTCAGTCTAGTCTAGCCTCCCCCAAGGTTAATGAAAACCTGGAGGACTGTCCGGTGTTTGTTTCAGATTCCTCTGCAGCGGCCCCATAGGAAGTTGGCATGGTACCGGCTTCTCAAATGTTGTGGGAGGTTTTTCAAATGTCTTTCCCTAATGTTGAGGAGGAGATACCTCAGCTGATTATATCTGAAGGACTGGGGGGGGTTTCCCCAGATATGAGTTAGGGAGGAGATTCCTTCAACCATTATTGAGTCTGTCTAGGGAATGAACCCTCCGAGGGTTTTTATGTGGATGTTCCACAGAAAAAGAAACAAAAAGCAAAGCGCATTTCCCCCTGTTGCTAAGGATCCCTAGTGTGACTGGCAGGATTTCATTTAAGGTTCATGTAATGCTTTGATGGCCTTGAAGCCACTTGAAGAGGTCTCTGTTCCTGCTCCTTCCTGGTCTTCCACTCCGCGCAGAAGACCTAGAGAACTGGATTCCTCTGATGAGGACCTAGACTCAAGGGGAAGAGTCCCTGGATTACTCTTCACAAATTCCTTTTCTGTTGGACTACTGCTCATCGGAGGGGGACTCCGTAAGTCCAGACTCCCCCCCGGAAGGAACTCTCCTTGAGGATGCCATTGTCTGTATGCTGGATTATTTTAAGTGAGATTGTTCTCAAGTCTCTTGAGATTCAGGAAAAAATATTACAAGTGCCTACAGATGAAGACTTGTAAGCCTTCTTCTTTCCCTCCTATTCTGTCTGGCCTTCTGCATTTCCTAAAATGGTAACTCTTTCCCTTCTCTTCCTGTGTGCTAAATGTTTTCCAAACATTAATGGCATGACATAGGGCATGTGCTTTAGAGTTTCTCAGTTTAACAAAGTCAAAAAAGTCCAATATTTCCAGGTTTTCTTGTTCTGTCATGTTTCACAAATATAATTAATCCTTTGCAATCTCACATTTGTTTGCCAGTTTCTGAGTTCTGGTTTTATTCCTGTTTATGTCCATATCCCAAATCCAATCTCTACATCATCTCCAACCTGCTCACAGTTCTTCTAGTCAACTCTTGTGCTGTTTTCTGTCTATCAAGCATTTTCTGTTGAAACATTGGAAAGGGTTTCACTTGCACAGTCTCTCTGTGGTCTTTATCAATAGAAGAACAAAAAACATGATTTCCTGTTTCACAGCTCACTTTTCATTGGATAAATATTTGTATTTCCTGCTCAGCATGCTTTGCTTCAAAAAAAAAAAAATATTTTGTCCCTCCAGAAAGAATATTCTGAAAGTAGCTGGGGACAGCTTCTCCACATTCCCTGATTAGTGGATACATTTACTTCTCTTCTGCCTGGTGTACAGTGAGTAATCATTCTTCACAAACACTCTGCTGCCTCCCACTTTTAGTACTGCGTCCTTCTGCCACAGTTTTGTCAGAATCAGCTCCTTCTGCTGGTAGGATTACATATTTACTATTAAAGGTCTAGGTTCCTTTCTCATGGCCTGGTTTGGAGCATACACATGGTGTGCCCTTTCAGTTAACAACTACTGTGGAATACCACTCCAGTTGCTTATTAGTGCTTTCAAAAAATGAATACAGTCTGTTCCTTCCAGCTTCTCTGGCACAGCAGAAAATTGTGGGTTTTCCCTATGTGATCTGTTCTGTAACTTTTTTTGAAACATCTCTTCTTGAGCAGTCTCATGTTCAGCCAGCCTTTTCTTCATTTTGACCTCTGATTTTTGCAGTTTTGTCACCTCATTTGAATATCTTTGTAAAGGTTCCTCCATTTTTACAGCCTTTTTTTATCTGAGTTTCTTTTTTGCTGGTATCCAGGCGCAGTGTACTTACTAGCCAGTTACTGAAATTTACTCAAAAATATAACTTTACTGGCTCTCTGTTCTGAGTTTCTGTTTTCACACTGGGACAGCTGAAATTAAGTTGTTACTTAGTGTGCAGCGATCTTGGAAGTCTTTTGGCTGCCCTTCTGGATACTTTCTTAGCAGTGTCTGTAGTCCCTAACTCTCAGCTTCCTGTACATCAGAAGCCAGATATATTCTGTAAAGTGCCTGCATGATGTAAATGTCTTTATAAATGCTGTTCTGCTGATCCTTCTGTAGTCCGTCTCCTCTGAAAAGCCACGCAAGTTATTGCTCTCTACTAAGTTTTTACCTTCTGATAAGGACAGTAGGGTTATGGAAAGGCTTGATGAAAAAGGTTTGCACTGCTGCCACTTTATCTTTCAGGATATCGATTACAGGTATGGGTTGACCCCTCCTTTCTCAGGTTTCCAAGGTGGTTTCTGACCTACCTGACTCTAAGGGAAGACTTTGGCTCTTTCCCTTTTGGGCTGTACTTCTCAAGTTACTTGCCACTCAGTAAAATGCAGTTATGATGCAACTGACACCTCTTCCAGGGCTTTTGCCTTTAGTTTAGTTATGAGGCGTTATCCTTTGCTTCGTCTTCGGGCGCCGCTGATGACATTAAGGTAAAACTTTTGGATGCTCCTGTGGATAGTAAACATTTTTTTGGGGTCACTGGTAGGGAGTTTTTTTTTTATTCCAGAATGTTTTTGGTCCCAACAAAGGAAGGTACATTCGACCAGGGCAGTTGCCTTGTCTGGTGCTTTTTTTTCCCCTCCCTTTTTAGGCAACCCTTAACCTTCTCAGGAACAACTGTCTCATTTACCAAAGGTATTTCACTCTGTTTTGGCTCAGGGCGCCATTCAAGTCATGCCTCCTGCCCAGGTAGGGAGTTTGTTTTTTATTCCAGAATGTTTTTGGTCCCAACAAAGGAAGGTACATGGAGACCAGTTCTGAATTTTTCCTGGCTCAACACCTTTCTCCAGATTCCATTCTTTTGGATGTTTTCTCTGCAGACATTATTTATTTTTCTACCTCAGGCCTTTCTGATATTTCTGGATGTCAAGGATGCATAGCTTCCCCATCCATCCCCCTTTCAGGAAATGTTCATTTCTCTGTCTCTTCCTTGCATTTTCAGTTCTTTGCTGTGCCCTTTGGCCTCTCTAGTGCCCCAGAGGTATTTACCAAATGCCTTGCTCCTGTCATTGCCGTTTTTATGATTCAAGGAATTCAGATCTTTCCTCATCTGGACAATCTGTTCATTGAAGCAGCTTCCTCTGTCACTCTGCTTCAGGATCTCCATTTCCCTGTTACGAGTCTGGGGTTCACCATAAATTTCCAGAAACCAACTCTTGACACCTTCTCAGGATCATGTTTTCCTCAGTTGCACACTTCAGACAGTTTCCATGCTGGCATCTTTGTCTGCCCCCAAGACTATGTATCTAATTGCCTTTTTCCAATCTCTTCTTCCTCTGGCATCTGTCACGACTAGGATAGCAGCCATAGTAATAAAGAGCAATGCATCAAGCAGCCTTTGGGAAATGACTCCGCAAATGACATAAAGAAATTCTTTGTTTGGAAGGCAAAGACAAATTTGAAGAAGATGTTCATCAGACACCATTCATTTGAAGAAGATGGTCATCAGACACCATTCATTTGAAGAAGATGGTCATCAGACACCATTCATTTGAAGAAGATGGTCATCAGACACCATTTTTAAGGATGCCAGCAGCATTCTGCTCAGTATTCTAGAAGACATCAAAGTAGATAAAAAAAACATTTCCAGCTGCTTCTCAGTGAAGAAAGCCCCGCAGAAGCTGTACTTTTCTAAGTACAATCTACACTGAAAGAGAAAGAAGATGCCACCTGGAAGAAGAACAGTACTAAGGAAGGTGAATTCATGGCAGATATGCTCAAGATTGTGGGTGAGTTAGGGAAGATTTGGCTCAATGAGGGTAGCCATCATGGCATGTAGTGAAAGATAGTAAACAAGCGAAAGACCAAACCAGGTAACGAAATACCTCCACAAGCAGATACCAGCGTAGCCCAGCGTACACAGTACAGTCACTGATGGATCAGTTTAAACTCACTCTGGAACAAAAAGGCTTTGCAGCGTTGAAGAAACTTCAGTGAATAATTTAAATCCTTTATTTGGACAAAACGACAAAGCAACACATCCAACTCCAAACAAGCGCTTTCGCCTGGTTATACCAGGCTTTCTCAAGTTGATTTGAATAAAGAAATATCCTGGCTTTTATATTTTAAATACTTAATCATGTGAACTAATTAACACAACTAATTAAATTAATTAGTTCAAACTTTGACAAGACAAAGCAATAGTAGCTTGATCAGGTGATATACCTATATGTTCATTCGTTTAAAAGTGCAAGCGTGCGTTGTAAACCCGTATACTGACAGTATATCTTAAAAAACATCTGTTTGACAAACGTTGATAAAAATATATCAGGCATGGACAGAACAACAATATATTTTCCAACAAGGTACTGTGAATAAACAGTTTGAGCAAATGGATTCTGACTTTGACACTTTAAGTAACAAACTTTATGCATACAAAAACACTCCCTTAGAAATTAATTATTTAAAGGAATGTATTAGGGTGCAGCGAGTGCCTAAAGGGCTCCGCTGCTTTAAGTTCCCTAATAACGCCACTTTTGGTTCAACACTGCACTCGCAATTACTGGAACTCTTTGATAGGACAGGACTGGAAATTCTAAATCTGATGGTTCAAGACTATCAGAAAATAGCTGATGTGATTTTGAATGAACTTTCAACTTTGAATGACAATATCATTAAACATAAGAATTTTTTAAGTTTTAAGAAGAAATATGATGAGGTGTTTATGGAAGTGGACCAACATTGTTTAAAAGTTATTGATCGCAAAACTAGGAAGTTAGAAAGAGACCTAGCAGAATACAAAGAGGGTAGAGCATATCCAATACCTGGGAGAAATAGGTACAGTTACACAGAGAAAGATAGGAATAATTTTGGGAGTATTAACCATGAGGAAGCCACCACACCTGCAGCTGAACCCTTGAGAAGGAGTGAACGTTTGGCACAAAAAGACAGTGCCAATCAACCACAGGTTTTTCAATACCCGCAGGGCAGACCGTTGGGGAGGAATCATTCACACTTTCAACAGAATTGGAGCAGGGGGCGCAGATAGAGACAATTTTTTCCCATGATATAGAAAACCTGGATGAACCGGATTTAAACTTGGATTTAGAAGGTTACCAGGTTTTTAATGAAAATAATTTTAAGATTTATAATTTTACAGAGGTTATTATTACTTCTGAATTTTTTGAGTTATTCACCAAAGGCTTGCAATTTGTTCCCACTCGTCCCATGAATCTCTCCAAGTTGTTAGTGGAATTCAAGTTGTTTGTTAGGAAACTTAATTTGGCTGTTTATTTTAAAGGCCAAGAACAATTAGAACATGCCTTTAGTAGACGGAGCATCTTTAATCCCCCCACGCACCCTAGTTTAAAAGTGTTTGAGGAACTAGTAGAAAAAACTCTTAGAGACAATCATAATTCACATTATAAACAAACACCAAGTAATTTTGATTTCCATCTACAACAACTGATTGAATACTTGAATAATGAACACATCAGGGTGATGAAACCCGATAAAGGGGGAGGTATAGTCCTCATGTACAATTTTGAATATGATATGTACACGCACAACATTTTGCAAGATGTTGATACTTATGAATTAATTTCAAGGAATGAATACAACTTAGCAACTTCTAAGATTTATTACATGTTAAAGGACTACCTCAACCAAGGGGGTATTAATGAAAAACTATATAACTTTCTTCTTGTTCCCAAACCGAAAATTCCGATCATTTTCGGAATACCTAAGGTACACAAGGGTCTATCACCGCTCAAGTTCAGACCAATAGTAGCAGGTGCGGGCAGCATCACTGAACCCTTGGGGATTTTCATAGATCTGAAAATAGAAAAGACTGCCAGGAACCACCATGAAAAGTAAAACGATTTATTGAACGAGCGCTTTCACGCACACACAGGTGCGCTTCATCAGGTTACAAATCACATAAAAACCATTGCAGTTTATATACAAAAAAGTTCTGTCAATTAAGCAATTAACCAATTGCTATCTAATTAGAACAATGATTATTCCACATTTAAAAGGGGCAAATACAAGGTTCTATTTTAATATAAACCTTGTATATACAACTTTTATGCCTACATTACAGTACATAAATTCAATCATCCAAACACATTCACAACAGCATATCAGCAATGTTTCAAAGGCCACTATATGGCTAACAAATCAATATGCTTTTTATGCTTCTTTTAAAACCATTTAAACATTCTTTTCATTGTCAACAGATCCAAGGCACAAGGTGCCTCATGCTATTTCCGATAATGAACCTGACACGATATCTGCTAGAGCCAATTTGACAACGAATTAGGCATATAGTATAAGGATTATAACCTCAAATGCTAGCCCTTCTTTATTAGCTTAATGATTAGCCAAGGCTAATATCAGCCTGGCATAGAGATGCTATTTAATGGAAGCATTAGCCATTATACTGAAACGTTGCTATTATCAACATCCTATCTATCCTTATTTTAAAAAATATATACGTTGTGATAAACCAAAAATTGTATTAAACATGTATGTGGCTCCTAATACATAAAAGTAAACCATTATAAATATTTATCTATTATGTAAATAAGAATATTCTCTATTTTCAAGATATCTAAAAATATAGACATCTTAGCCTAATAGCAAACAACTTAATAGCGATCTTTTTATATATAGAAGACACAGACGCATTGTAGTTCAAAGGAACACCCAAATGCATCATGTTACAGCATGATCGCAAAAGTATATCAGTTCATATTTACATATGTATATAACCCAATATTTTCATACTGTTTACATCAAATATTATTATTTAAACAGTTTTAAGTGCAAGATTTCAACTTTAGTAATCAATCCGCTGCCGCAAATGGCATCATAAATATCAATGCATTGGCAATATTACTATAAAGATATAGTAATAACCAACATAAATTCATGTTGAACATCTCATAGAGATGGCATGCTGGCCAATCATATAATATGCAGCAAATAACAAAAACTCAAGATGTGGAACATAAAGGTGACCTACAAAACTTAGTCATAATTAAGGTACAAAGACTACTTATGATGCATTCAAACAGTGTAGGTCTGAATAGAATGTGCCAACTGTATTACAGACACTATATAGACAGCCTATAAGGCCTATATACAATATGTATAGTATAAACAGGAGTGGAGAACAGGACCATTTAGGTAACATAACAATAGATCAAGACGATCCTAAGAGAGCAGGACGAATGCTAACTACTGTATTCAGTCCAGGTGGAATATGGGCTTTCATTCTCAATATCCACCTAAGTTCAAACATCTCAATAGTACCTAAATGATCTCCTTCTCTCCTATTAGGGTTTACCACCTGCAGGACCAAAAAGCTAAAACTATGTTGGAGTCTGTCATGGCAATGCATGGCCAGAGCATTAGTAAGATTAGCCCTTCTAATATCGTAGATGTGATTATAAATACGGTCCCTGAGCCGACGCGATGTCATCCCTACATAGTATGCATCACATTGATTGCAAACTGCAAGATAGATAACATTCTGTGTGTTGCAGGTAGCATAAAAAGTAGTCTTAAGATCTATATTAATGCCTAAGATGTATGGACTTTGAATTTTATTAATATATTTACATAGCGAGCATCTGCCACAAGCATAGGTGACTGTTTTCAAATTTGCCCTTATATCAATAGAGACTGCATCTAGTTTTTCTTTACATAGCAGTCTTTTTATATTCAGACAATTAGTAAACCTAAATACAGGTTTCTTCGCTACTAGTAGTGAAAGAGCAGGATCTAAAAGTAATATCTTCCAATTTCCCCTGATGATATTAATTGTTCAATATCATTGGTGTATTTGATTCCATATGTTAGGCCTTTACCATTCTCTCTTCTATAATGAACATTACCTGCCTTTGCTGTATGTATAGGCATTCCAAGGAGGGTATCTGTTATACTATTAACTAGCTCAACTGGATATCCTCTATCCATAAAATATTGCTTTTGTTGTTTAATTAATTCCATAGCATCCAACTCATTGCTACATATTCTAAGTATTCTGGTCATCTGACCTTTCACGATATTCCGAAACACACAGCGTGGATGTAGACTATCATATTGCAGGATGCTGTTTCTCCAACAAGGTTTCCTAAATAAAGTAGTGGTTATATTACCACAATTATCCTTGATGATGGTAATATCCAGGAAGTTAGCACTTATTAAGGAGCTTTCATAGGTAAATTTAAAGAAAGAGGTGGTGGAGTTCATATAGCCAATGAACTCCTTCAACCCATCTAAGCTTCCATTCCAGAGCATCAAAACGTCATCTACAAAGCGTCTATAAAGGATGACGTTGGTAAATCTAGGGTCATTAAATATATGCTCTTTTTCCCATCTATAGACCACTAAATTAGCGTATGCATTGGCACAGGGAGTGCCCATTGCCAGTCCCCATGTCTGTGCATATACTTTGTTATCAAACATAAAGATGTTATTATTCAAGACCAGGTCCAAAAGGCAGCAGATGTTCATTATCTCAATGGTACCAAGCTCAACCAAATGAAACCTAATTGCATCGAGGCCATAATCATTAGGAATACTAGTAAACAGGCTCTTGATGTCTAATGTGACTAATAAGGTGTCACTACTAATGTTGTTTCTAACTGAGTCTGGTTTCAAATCATCCAGGAGCTCATAAGAATTCTTTAAGATGGTAGGAACAGCCTTAACCATATCTCCTAGTTTAGATTGTATATATAATGAAACGTTTTCAGTGACCCAATGTTCACCTGACACAATGGGCCGTAAAGGGGGTGGATCTTCATTTTTATGAAGCTTAGGTAATCCCTTGATCAGGGGAATCAATGGTGACTCTATCATTAGAAAATCATATAGTGCTTTATCTATGGATCTTGTCATAAGCAAATCATAGACAGTATCATGCACATAATTAACAATCGATTCTATTTTACTTCTATCTATTATTTTATATGCCTTATCGTTATTAAGCATATTATACATTAGCTCCTTGTATAAAGACGTGTCCAATGCAACAATCCCCCCTCCCTATTACATGTTAAAGGACTACCTCAACCAAGGGGGTATTAATGAAAAACTATATAACTTTCTTCTTGTTCCCAAACCGAAAATTCCGATCATTTTCGGAATACCTAAGGTACACAAGGGTCTAGCACCGCTCAAGTTCAGACCAATAGTAGCAGGTGCGGGCAGCATCACTGAACCCTTGGGGATTTTCATAGATCAAAACTTGAAACATTTAATTTCTACCTTCACATTTATTTGTAAAGATTCTTGGGAATTTATTGGCAGCATCACCCCCAACCTCTTTGAACCTAACCTTTTAATGGTCACTATAGATGTCATTGATTTGTTTCCTAGTATCCCGCATACAATAGGGCTGGATTGGTTTAATGAAATTTTGGCTAGTGAATCCAATTTAAATGGAAGTTTGATCAATCTCATAGTCCAATTTATGGAAACAGTTTTATTAAATAACTTTATTTATTTTAATGGTGAGATTTTTTAAACAGAAGAAGGGGGTGGCTATGGGCACATCGTGCGCATCTTCATATGCCAATATTGTCCTCTATAGATGGGAAAAAGTTTTTATCCATGCTACAGAATGGAAAGAATATATATTGTTCTACAAACGTTACCTTGATGACATATGTATTCTATGGAAAGGCAGCAAAGAAAGTTTTATGGACTTTTTTAACTCTTTGAACTCAACTACTGCATTTCTAACTTTTACATATGAAATTAGTGATTCTTCTTTACATTACTTAGACATTTTACTTAGTAAAGACATAGAGGCGGGCCGATTCCAAACATGTATTTATAGAAAGAGTACTTACTCTAATACTTTCTTGCATTACAATAGTGGGCATCCGTATTATACTAAAAAAGGAATAGTTAAAGGGCAACTTATAAGAGCTTCGAGGATGTCCAGTACTACGGAACTCTTTTTTGCAAGAAGTAAGAATCTTGGAAAATATGTTTCTGCAGAGAGGATATCAGCTTACTCTTGTTAAATCATTAGCATCAGAAATACTGGAGAAAAGGGACACTCTATACCCACCTCTGTTAGGGAAAGGGTTGCCTGTAGTTCCCTCTAATATGGATCAGCAGAATTCATTAAAAAATAACTTTGTTTATACTTTTAACAGAGATTCAAGTATGGTAGAGAACACTATTAACATGTTTTGGCCCATTTTAGCTTCACATAATGATACCCACCAATTCTTACCTGAGAAGGTGGGCTTTACTAGGAAAAGAGACACCAACTTAAAGGGGTTGTTTGAGTGTAAGAAGATGAATCCGGATTTCAGAACGGCAGGACTAGGCCCCAAAAAACTTGGAACATACAAATGTGGGGCTTGTAATCAATGCCCCTACATTATGGGAGAAGAAAGTTATTACTTATCTGTTAGGAATTTAAATTTGAATTCCTATGGCCGTTATACATGCACAACTAGGGGAGTGGTGTATTTGGGAGCCTGTATGACATGTGGTAGTTTCTATGTAGGAAAGACTGAGAGGATGCTCAAAAGGAGGATTTATGAGCACCTCTATGACATAGAGAAAAAAAGAGACACCAATGCCTTCTACAAACACCATTTGAGTTGTGTTAATATGCAACTGAAGTTTTTTGTGGTAGAACAGGTTCCCCATGACCCTAGGGGTGGAGATTGGGAGACCTTGCTAAAAAACAGAGAATTGATTTGGCAAATAAAGTTAAATGTAACTCAGCCCCCAGGTTTGAATGACACTATAAGTCTCACCAGGGTGTTAAAAATGAACAGAGATAAACTACATTAATTGTTTTCTTGAAGAAGAGATTTTATCTATTATATTTTCATGTAACATTTTTAACATTATACTTGTTGACCATACTTTTACATTTTCTCGACAAGTTTTGCAGTTTAGGTTAGTCAGTCCTTTTGCATTTTATACTAGCTTTTAGATAACTCTCCTTGTTTTTAAGCGGGTAGACTTTGCAGTAGTTAGGTCACGCTTGGGGTCCCTTCAATACAATAAACACTCTCATCATTATTATTATTTATTATTTTTAATTAATGCATTTTTAACATTGTTGTTACTATTTTTAAAACAAATATATATATATATATATATATATATATATATTTTTTTATCAACGGTTGTCAAACAGATGTTTTTTAAGATATACTGTCAGTATACGGGTTTACAACGCATGCTTGCACTTTTAAACGAATGAACATATAGGTATATCACCTGATCAAGCTACTATTGCTTTGTCTTGTCAAAGTTTGAACTAATTAATTTAATTAGTTGTGTTAATTAGTTCACATGATTAAGTCTTTAAAATATAAAAGCCAGGATATTTCTTTATTCAAATCAACTTGAGAAAGCCTGGTATAACCAGGCAAAAGCGCTTGTTCAGAGTTGGATGTGTTGCTTTGTCGTTTTGTCCAAATAAAGGATTTAAATTATTCATTGAAGTTTCTTCAACGCTGCAAAGCCTTTTTGTTCCAGAGTGAGTTTAAACTGATCCATCAGTGACTGTATTGTGTACGCTGGGCTACGCTGGTATCTGCTTGTGGGGGTATGTAGTGAAAGATGTGTCACAGATAACTGGGGAATGAGTACAGTAGTACTAACATGCAAGACCAAAGCGGGCATTCCCAACTGTGGGCATTACAGGGGTATGTCGCTCATGTAACACTGCATAAAAGTGCTGGAGTGTGTGAATGATAAAGCATGGGAGCTATGTATTTAGAACAGGATGCAGCACAACCAGCCCAATGTTTGCATTGGGGTGCAGCACAACCAGCCCGATGTTTGCACTGGGGTACAGCACAACCAGCCCGATGTTTGCATTGGGGTGCAGCACAACCAGCCCGATGTTTGCATTGGGGTAGATAATGGAGAAGCCGGAGGTGAGGAAAGTGTTTAAATGAGCATTCCTAGACTTGGAGAAAGCATATGATAAAGTCCCATGAAAGCTGATTTGGGCAGTCTTGGAATGGTTCAAAGTCCCAGAAATATTGATAGAATTAATGTGTGCTGGTGAAAGGGCCCAGTGAGCCAAGTATGAAGAGTATTTAAACTCTCGGAGGAGTTCCCAGTGGGAATCAATGTATATCGGGTATCCGCTCTGAGCCCACTGCTGTATATACTGGCGAGAGACTATGCTAGCAAAGAGGTCAAAGGAGACAGATCAACAAACCCGCTGTATGCAGGTGGTGCGACAGTACTGGCACATTCTGAGCAGAAACTTCAGTAAATGAGTTGATGGCGCATGGTATGAAAGGGAGTGCAGAAAAGGCAGCTGTCATGGCAGCAAATGAGGGCAATCAGAAGTAGCTGAAGCCATAAATAAAAAGGGTGCTAATGGAACAGGTTCATGTTTTCAGCTATATGCCAGGCATGGTTTAAGAGAAGGGAAGTCCTTTCTAAGGAAGTCAAATTGGGAATTAAAGGGGCTGCAGCCAACTGGCATAGACGAAGTGTGTGACAGAAGAATGCCAAAGAAGCTATGGAGTACAAAACAGAGGTATGACCAGCATTTCTGTGTGGTACAGAAACCTGTACAGTGAGGGCAGAGCAGTTGAAGAAGCTAGAAATGATGTAGATGAAGTGCCTGCGATGAGTGGTAAATATTGTGGGGATAATTAAAAAAATGGAGGTTGTCCAACTTGGAGCAGAAGGAGATTTGATGAAGGACGTTTTTAAGAGAGAGGAAAAAGAGAAAATGAGGACTTCCAGCCAAAAGAAAGATGGATTGTGTGACTTAAGACCAGTTAGAGACTGTAGGAGAAGGGGACTGAATCAAGGGAGGTGGCAGTAATTGACATAACACCCCAATTCTGTGTAGAAAAAATTTTGGGAAAAAGCAAGGTTGATGATGATATATTTATATGTATGCATATGGACATATAAATAGAAACCTATGATAATGCACTCACTACAAATACATATATAAATAAATAAAACATAGTTTGTATATATATATATATATATATATATATATATATATATATGTGTGTGTGTGTGTGTGTGTGTGTGTGTGTGGTTACAGTTGAGAATGCCAGCAGACCAGAATGCAGACTGTGTGAGCTGCGGTGTTAGAACACTGACAGTTTGACTAGTAGATCAGAATGCAGCCAGTGCAGAGTGTAGACGATTGAAGTGAGTTTGTGTAGGTTAGCAAGTTAGTGATACAGTAAAGGTTGTAACGTGGTAGCTTTATTGTTGTGCTTGTATTTTGATAAATGCATCAGTGTGATGAAGCCTCCTCCCACCTTAATAATGTGTGCTAACACTTAACCCTGTACCGTACCTTAGAAAACCCGTTTTTGTAACACTACAA
>NC_056744.1:343887956-343897956 GCF_019279795.1 Protopterus annectens
TTGTATCGTCAGTGTATTGTATGATGGTGCACTCCGGGCATTATAACTGGACAGGGATGATGTATTTGCTGCTTTAATGATGCACACTTTTATCTATGTTTTTTTCAAGAACAAATATATTCCAGTCTTACTTTGTATTTGCAGATGTTCTTCGTGTTTCACTGTTGCAGTCATCACATTTGGGTTATCCCTGCCAGGGTAGCCGTTGTCCGGCCCGTATACCAGAGACTTAGTATTTCTGCATCGGTTGCTGTCGCTTGAGGACTGATGTCAGGCCATCAGTAGTATAAAGTAAGGCAGCCGATGCCATTACATCAGTCTTTCTGGCTGTGGAGCTGGAAGCAGAAGCAGTTCGCATGAGTGCCGGTCTTCTAAAGCTACGTACCCCATTGGGGATCATTTTTTCTTGTATTAACCGATGTCAGAAAAAGTTAGTAATTTTCTCGCCTGTGGAAAGCAAATACCATTCCAAGACTTCCAGTCTTACTGTGTCACTTGTCTAGGCCCGGACCACGACGTCCCCCGTTGTCGCTTCTGTTTCATTTTCAACGCCAGAACTATCCGTCATCGGGCCCGTATTGTAGCCAGATATTTTCGTTTGCAGTCCTGAAATTCCGATATGGCTTTGGTAAGCCATCCGACAGCAGATCTTCCGAAAAAACTTAAAGATAACAGACCGCAGAGATCCAAACCTACCGACAATGCTTCTGCTAAGCTAGTCAGTTCTCCGGTACTCATTGAGGTGCTTTCGCAGCCCTTGATGCCTGCTTCAGTTGATTCGCAGGCCACTACCAAGACACTTTTGGAGTCCGGTATGCCGCAAAACTCTTCTTCATCTAAGGATCCTGCGGTCGTCTCTACCTTGGATGGGTCCAGAACCGCTGAACAGGCACCAGCTTCCGAGGAAGTACTTCGCATTACCAAATCTCGACACAAACAGATGTCTTCTTTTGCGACTACCATTCTTTTGAAAACCGAGTTCCATAGGCCCAGGGTTCGAACCACACCCAAGAAATTGACTACCCACTCTCAGGCGCCTGCTTCCTTACCTCAGTCTCAAATGCTTAAAATGGCAGAAGACCTTATCATGCTGATCAGGGAAGCCAAGCCACCCTCTCAAAAAGGCTTAGAGATCTGTCCCCAGTAGTTTTGTCTGAACAAGAGTCAGATGAATCTGATGCATCTGACTATGACAATATGCAACCCCTCTCCACTTATGAGGATTCTGATGCAGAGGAATCCATTCCTTAGCCTCTCCCCCAGAGGATTTTTTCTTTAGGGAAACCCTGCATACCTTACATACAAAGAATGCAAAGCATGTAATTGTAATATCCTGAAACGTCTCCCATTACAAGAAGCAGTTGAGTACTTCAATACCAGATTTCTGACTATCCTTAAACACTATGCTCCTACCCATACCATCTGTGTAAAAGCCACAGTTGCATTGTGGCTATCTAAAGAAATAAAAACCAAAATGAAACTAAGAAAAGGCCTGGGCCAGGTGGCATGTTACCAAAGCCCCTATGGACCAAGTAAGATACTGGCTGCTAAGGAACCAGACCAAAAAAATCTGTCATTCTAGCCAAAAAAAAATCACTACACCCTCCTCCAACAAAAATTATCCACTAAACCTCAAAAGTTCTAGGCTGGTATTAACAGTCTTCTCCACCCAGGCCGTTCCGCCACTCCTACCCCATCAGCTGCCCTTGATAAATCCCCTGTTGATATTGCAAACAGCTTTAACTCCTTCTTTACTGTAACTGTCCAGTCTCTAGCTACCCATCTCACTCCATCGAACACAAACACCAGCTCTGGCACATCTAGCCCTGATCCACCCAGCACCTAACCCCCCTTTACCTTTCAAACCGTACCTCCCAACCTCATCCGGACCTTGCTCAAAAAGCTAAAACCTGCTACACTAGCTGCCAACCACCTCCCAGCTGAATATCTTCAAAAAGCACCTGATGCCATAGCACTTCCCATTTCTGTTCTGATCAACAGATCCATCTCAGAAGGATCCATCCCAGCAATATGGAAAATATCACATATCATACCTCTCCATAAAGGAGTAAGTTCCACAGAAATATTTAACTTTAGACCTATAGCCATTCTTTCGCCACTAGCTAAAATCATGGAAAGATGCATACACAAACAAGTCATGCACTTTTATTCAAAATGGAAAGCTCGCTGACTCTCAGCATGGCTTTAGGCCATTCCACAGTACCACCACGGCTCTTCTTTCTTTCTCTAATGTTATCAACCTTCATCCTAACAACAACAAACTATCTTCAGCGCTCTTCCTAGATCTTTCAAAAGCTTTCGATATGGTCAACCATCAGCTACTGCTCAGTACCCTACAAACCATCAGTTTAGACCAGCACGCAATACAATGGTTTCACTCCTGCCTAAACGGTAGATAGCAGGCTGTCTTATGGCAGAGCCAGCTGTCATCCCAACTTCCTCTAACCCTAGGTGTCCCACAAGGGTCCATACTAGGTCCCCTTCTTTTCTCTATCTTTATCAGTGATCTGCACACCACCATCTCAGGAGCCACCTGCATCCAATATGCAGATGACTCAATGCTGATATGCTCCGCCTCCTCTCCTACACAACTTCTAACCCTCACCCAGACCACTTTCAGCACGGTAGAAACATGGCTAGCTAATCGCCGCCTGCTTCTAAATCCTAACAAAACCAAGCTACTACTTTTCTCCCCTAACCATAGAATTCCTCCTCCCTCCTTCAACATAAAATCTAGCAATGACACCATTATCTCCCCTGGTGACCACACAAAGCTTCTAGGTGTAATAATAGACAACAGCCTTAAATTTGATAAGCATGTCAGTCACACTATTAAGTCAATCAACAAAAAACTTGGCTCCCTGTACAGAGCCAAACATTTCCTCACCCCCCCCCCCAGCTAGGGTAGCTACTCAAGATCACACCTCCTCTCTACCCTTATGTATGCCTCCCCTGTACTCGCCAACCTATCCAAAAATGATCTCAACAAATTATCAGGATGTTACAATCATATAGCCAGATTCGCTATAGGCATGGCTTTTAGGACCCACCATTGCCAGAACCTCAGATCACTGGGATGGCTAGGTATCCTACCCTTCTGCAGTTCAACCAGCTTTTAGTAGTGCATAAAATACTCCATCAACCTGATAACACCCCTGCCGTCAAAAATACTCTCCCCCCTCATAGTGCCCCCAGGCCGTTACGATCAAATTTCACCCCACAAAAGGGCCCATAACCATACTAGAAGAATGCAGAGTCCCTGAAATCACAGAAACGCAGGTTAAAGTAGCCCTCTCCAAAGCCAAAAACACAGCATCAGTGGGACCAGACGGTGTCCCAGGCTGCATCCTACATGAGCTCAAAGACTAACTAATCCCTCACCTAAACACACTGTTCAAACTCAGCCTCTCCACAGGCTACGTACCTATAGAGTGGCTCAGAGCAATGGTTATTCCGCTCCACGGAGGTGGAGCCACAACAGACCCTAGGAACTATCGCCCTATAAGCCTGACTAGCTTGGTCTGCAAGGCTATGGAGCGCATCATCATGGAACTCATTAACAGAGGCATTGGGAACCTCCAAACACTGGACCCTACCCAGTTTGGGTTTGTTAAGGGCAGGTCATGCCTCCTAAACCTGTTGGACTTCTTTGAGACAGTTACCAAGGCTATAGACGAGGGAAAGGTGGTACACAGCCTACCTAGACCTTGCTAAGGCCTTCGACACCATTCCCCATTCTGGTATTATAGACAAGCTCACCAGGCTGAACATATAAACCCCTACGTCACAAGATGGATTGCCAACTGGCTTACGGACAGAACCCACATGGTGAGAGTTGCGAGAGCTGGGTCCGACTCTAAACAGGTTACAAGTGGCATTCCCCAGGGCTCAGTCCTAGGACCCCTCCTGTTCGGCATCTACTTCTCAGAGGTACAGGCAAGCACAGGAGGACAATGGCTGACCAAGTTCACAGACAACTGCAAACTAGGGGCTATAATTGACTCTCCGGCTGACACAGACATCCTCCAAACGGGTCTCACTGAGACGGATACCAGGTGTCAAAATCATGGCCTCAAGCTAAATGCCAAAAAGTGCATAGTCATCCCCTTTGGAAAAAACAAAGTACCCACAAACTACCACATAGGTGGTAGTCCCCTAAATACGGAAGACATAATAAGGGATCTGGGGACCCAAGTAGATAGTAATCTCTCCTTTGATAATCACATTGCCAAAGTGGTTACAAAATCCTTCTATGTAGCCCACCTAATCACAAAAGGGTTCGCATCCAGATCAAAAGAGGTCATTGTGCCCCTCTACTCATCACTCATCAGACCCGTCATAGACTACAATGCCCCATTTGGGATGTACCTTACAAGACACCTGCAACAGTTGGAAAAGACCACAGAAGTACCTCACCAAGAGGATCACTGGACTCAAACAGATGCCCTATGCAGCTCGACTGAAGAAACTCCATCTGTACTCTGTTGCATACCACCTACTCAGAGGTGATCTCTGCCTGACATACAAGGCCATGTCCAACCCAGAATTGATGGACATGTTCCACCTAAAGAAAACCTTATCCCCTTGAGCCACATGCTCTAGAGATCTAAACTTCACCACAACAATAAATAGGACATGCTAGATGGTAGATTCCTGTCCCAGAGACTTCCCATGCTTTGGAACAAGATTCCAATCTACATTAGGCAGAGCTCCTCGCTAACACTCTTCAGAAGAAACCTTGATGAGTGGATGGGAAACAAAGTTTACCCCAGGGATCACTTCAGTGGCGCTGCTGGACAGAGGTACAGGGAACTAATCTAAGGGGGCGGCGAAAGCCAACACATTCTGGCTAGGCTTATAAATGCCTTCGGGCAGATAGCCTAGTACCAGCCTATGAACTCAAAATATACCTGTTTAAAAGAGAACTCAAAAAATACCTCACATCTCATTGGCTGTGTTCTTGTTCTAAACCCAACAGTTTCACTAATACATGTCTTGTTACCCAACCTGCTGTTTAGCCAGGTATCTATGCCTCATAGCATTTAAATGTCTAAGCATTGTGAATTATGAGATCTGATTGTATTTTATGTTCACATTTTCTGATGCATCTTTGCCAACAGATGCAAGTCTGCACATTGTGTATATTGATATGTGCCTGTATTCTTGGTCTATATTTTTCTAAACAGTTTGCCTGAGTTTATCACTCAGTGATGTATGTACTGTCTCTTTTTGTGGAGCTTTTCTCCCTGGGCCGCCAGACTCTGGGAATTGATAGATCTTCCACAACACAGACCCTTGGCCATCCCCCCAGTTCTGGATGTGGTGGATGATGTTTGCCTTGAATCCTGCTTGACTCCTGACTTCCTATCTCCTGCTCCCAAAAAAAACAGGTACTACAGAGTCCCTGACTCACACAAATATCTTTTTAAAAATCCAACAGCTGACCCTGAGGTCATTTCTCAAGGGCCAAAAGGGATTAAAGCAAGCTCTGTTGAGAATCCCATCCCCTCTGACAGAAATTTGAGTATTGGACAGACGGGGAAAAATAGTATACACCTCAGCTACTGTTGCTATCAGGGCACTAAATTGTCAGTTCCATATGCTTAACTATCAGCAACATACCTTAGAACTCCTTAAACAAAAAATGTCTTCCTTTCCTGCTTGGGTAGAATCTAAAGATTTGCAAGACAATGCATTCTGCAAGTCAAGTAACTAAACACACTTTGCACTGTGGTTTTGACACCCTAGAAGCTTCTTGAAGGGCAGCAGTCACTGGATCTCTCATTAGAAGACATGCGTGGCTTAAGGAACAACCCCTGCCAGACCATGTCAAATCTAAATTGTTGGATGCCCCCTTGCACAAAGATAGCTTATTTGGCACTAAGGCGGAAGAGGTCTTAAAAAGGAAGAAAAAGCAAAATCTATGCCAACAGTTAAACAATTTCTTACAGGTCCAGCCCCCCCAGGTTTATCAGGCATTGTCCCTCCAAACACTGGTCCTTTCTTGCTCCGAGTAGACAGGCCCAGCCTAGGCCCCATGGAAACAGGCCCCCCAGGCAGCAGCCCCAGAGAATGCAGAGATCTAAGCAGTGGACTACCTCCACTTCAAAACCAGGGAGTTATTAGCCACCCCCTTATGGTAAGAACTCACAATGACTCACCTCCTCCTGACCTCCCCTCTGCCCATCTTCACTTACCCCTAGGAGGAAAACTTTCCTTTCACTCAAGCACCTGGACCACCATTACTAAGGACCAATGGGTTCTGAACATTTAGTCTCAGGGTTACAAATTCTCCTTCCACATCCTTCTAACCCCAAAAGAGTTCCCAGATCTACCACCTAGTCAGTGGGCAGAGGCTCGAAAGCAAAAACATTCCCACCTCTCTTTGAGGGCAGTAGAGAACGTTCCTGCAGAACAGACAGGCCAAGGCTTCTACTCCAGACTTTTTCTGGTGACAAGAAAAGAAACACCTGGCACCCCATCCTCGATCTATCCATTCTAAACACCTTCCTGGTGATCCCAAAATTCAAAATGCTCACCCTCCAGCAGCTGCTACCCATGTTCTCCTGAGGCGCTTGGCTAGCCACCCTATATCTAAAAGAGGCCTACCCCCACATTCCTATCAGGGAATCTTGCAGGAAATATCTCCACTTCAGGGCAGGATCTCAACACTTTCAGTTCTGTGCACTTCCCTTTGGCTTATCTACTGCTGCAAGAGTTTTCACAAAATGTCTGGCTCTGGCCATTACCTTTTGCAGACAAAGAAATATTCAAATTTACCCCTACTTGGACAACTGCCTTATTCAGGCAGTCAGCCAGGAAAAGCTGCTCAAGCACCTGACCTTTGTAAAGACCCTACTAACCTCCCTAGGGTACACAGTCAGCAAAATCAAAACAGGTGCCCACCCAAAGGATAATCTTCCTGGGGGCAAGTCTGGACACAGTATCCCAAATGGCATACCTTACACCAGAGAAACAAATTTTCCTGCCAGATTACTTCTCTCTACTGGCCACCAGGCCCTAGCTTTCTGCAAGGAAAATCCTGCAAGCTCTGGGGTTCATGGCATCTTGCATACTACTCATTCCATATGCCAGACTGCATGTGAAGAAACTTCAGTGGTACTTAAAGAGCCTTTGGTGTCAACACTCTCAAGACCTGGAAACTCTTCTACCTAAAATTCCTTGCCTCAGCAAGGAATTTCTTTGGTGGGCAATAGCATGCTCCCACAACAAGGGACTGCCCTTCTCCCCACCTCCCACCACCCAGAGCCACACCACAGATGCATAAGACTACCCTTGAGGTGCACACTTGGATGACAGGTGCATACAGGGCCATTGGAGCCCACAGCAAATCCCCCTGCACATTAATCAAAAAGAGATGATGGCTGTGCAGCATGCCTTGATAGCTTTCAAGCCACTTCTCTCTCCTGGGATTTTCCTGATCAAAACAGACAACACCACTGTGATGTGGTACATCAACAAGCAGGGAGGGACTCACTCCTACCCTCTATGCAGGCTGGCCATGACCCTTTGGCTCACAGCCTCTTCCGTGCAACTACACCTGTTAGTGCAATACCTGCCAGGCTCTCTCAACTCTGACAGACCAATTAAGCAGAAACCTTCTGGACCCACACGAGTGGCAGCTCAACAGAAGTACCTTCACCCTAATAAATCAGAAATGGGGAACCCGGGAGTTCTGCACCAGGGAGCATCACTGAATGGCTTGGAAAGTGGATGCCCTGTCCTTCCCCTGGGTCAACCTTTCGGTCTATACCTTTCCTCCCCTACCCCTCATCCCCAGGGTACTGCTTCCATTAAGCTAGTCAGTTCTCCGGTCCTCATTGAGGTGCTTCTGCAGCCCCTGGTGCCCACTTCTTCACAGGTCGCTACCGAGACCCTTTCGGAGTCTGGTATGCCACGAAACTCTTCATCGACTAAGGATCCTGCGGATGTCTCTGCCTTGCATGGGTCCGGAGCTGCTGAGCAGGCACCGGCTTCTGAGGAAGTACTTCACACTATCGATTCTCAACGCAGACTGATGACTTCTTTCACGTCTACCGTTCTTTCAAAAACTACCAAGTTTCTAAGGCCCAGGGTATGAACCACACCCAAGAAACAGACGACCCAATCTCAGGCACCTGCTTCCTTGCCTCAGACTCAGATGCTTAAAATGGCAGAAGACCTTGTAATGCTTATCAGGTGAAGCCAGGCTACCCCTTCCAAAAGAAAGAGATTTGTTCCCAGTAGGTTTATGTGTACAGGAGTCTGATGACTCTGATGCATCTGAATATGAAGAAATGCAACCCCTCTCTGCTTATGAGGATTCTGATGTAGAGGAATCCATCCCTTCAGCCTCTCCACTCGAGGACTTTTCCTTTGGGGAAACCCTTCATACTTTAAGGGAGCATTTCCAATGGGAATGTCAGGACTACCCTCAGTCAAAAAAGAGACCCGGGGAATTCTTAAATCTTCCACAGCACAGACCCCTGGCCATTTCCCCAGTCCTGGATGTTGTGGAGGATGTTTTTATGGAATCCAGTTTGACTACTGACACCCTCCCTCCTGCTCCCAGGAAACCTGACGGGTATTATAGAGTCCCTGACTCTCACAAATTTCTTTTCAAAAATCCTAATGCTGACCCTGAGGTAATTTCTCAAGAGTGTAAAGGAATTAAAGCAACCTCTGCAAAGAATCCTACCCCCTCAGATAGGGATTCCCGAGCACTAGACAGATGGGGTAAAAAAAGTATACACCTCTCCTACTCTTGCTATTAGAGCACTAAATTGTCAGTTCCATATGCTGAAATATCAGCAACATGCCATGGAACTCCTCAAACAAAAAATGCCTTTTCCTGCTTGTGCAGAAAAGTAGAGTTACAAGAGTTAATGCATTCTGCAAGTCAAGTAACTAAGCACATCTTACAATGTGGTTTTAATGCCCTAGAAGCATCTTGCAGGGCAGCAGTCACTGATTCTGTCCTTAGAAGGCATGCTTGGCTAAAGGAACAGCCCTTGCCAGACCAAGTCAAATCCAAATTATTGGACACACCATTGCACAGAGACAACTTATTTGGCAACAAAGCAGAGGAGGTCTTAAAAAAGATGAAAGAAAAAGGTAAATCTATGCAGACAGCTAGACTTCTTGCAGGTCCAGCCCGGGGCCTCTACTGATCAAAACAAACACCACTCTGAAGTACAGGCTAACACAGAAGGCCTCTGGCTAACAAAGTTTGCAGATGACTGCAAACTAGGAGCCATAGTCAAGTCCCCAAATGATGTGGACATCATACAGAAGGGCCTCACTGAGACAGATGCTTGGTGTCAGAGGCATGGCCTCAAGCTCAATGCCAAAAAGTGCATTGTCATCCTCTTTGGTAAAAACTCTGTACCCGTGAACTACCACATAAACGGCAGTCTACTTAACACCGAATGTGTGATGAGACCTTGGGACCCAGGTGGACAGCAGTCTTTCCTTTGATAATCACATCGCCACAGTAGTCAGGAAATCTTTCTATGTGGCACACCTCATCACAAAAAGGTTCTCATCCAGGAAAATAGAGGTCATTGTTCCCCTCTACTCGGCACTCATTAGACACATTATAGAGTACAATGCCGCTTTTGGAATGTACCTCACAAGACATCTGCAGCAGCTGGAAAGGCCACAGAAGTACCTCACATAAAGGATTACTGGCCTCAAGCAAGATGCCTTACACTGACCGTCTTAAAAAACTCCAGCTTTACTCTGTAGCATATCACCTACTCTGAGGTGATCTCTGCCTAACATATAAAGCTATGTTAAACCCAGAGCTGTTGGACATGCTACACGTAAAGAAATCCCAATCCCTCCGAGCTACATGCTCTAGGGACCTAAACCCTGTCACCACAATAAACAGGACATGCTGGAGGGATAGATTCCTGTCCCAGAGACTTCATACTCTGGAACAAGCTACCCATCTATGTCAAGCAAAGTTTCTCATTGG